>NC_092208.1:56010513-56067933 GCF_043381705.1 Parasteatoda tepidariorum
TTCATGTTATATCATTAAATTTAGTAATACTATTTCTCGGGCATTAGGTTTTAACTCTTATAAGAATATCAGAAACGAAACTAATTCAAATCGTAGATTTAACTCAAATCGAGACCCTTATTCCTTCTCTAATAAAAAGAGATACCATTTTGTTTTCGGTTGTACAAGAAAGAAGATCAAGCATTTTTCTTTTTTAAATTTAATAAGCCACATTAAAGAAGGAACGTTGCAATGCTACACGCTACATTAACGACGTCTCCAGAGTAACTGAATGACGGTACATATAGAAATCGCAGGTAAGCGGCTCATACAACAACGCCCCCTATAGTTCGTTGCGATCGCGAATTAAAATTACAATTTAAAATTACCATTTTTTTTTCCTTTTTTTTAAATTAGCTACAATAACGTTACAATTTGAGGTCCCGTAAATAAATCTTACGTCACTACATCTCAATCACATGTAACATAGAAAATAAATACTAAATTCTTTTACATAATAAAAAAATTCCTTTTTCAATCAATCTTTCACTTCCAGACACAAACGTTGATATAAGTGGAAAATATCAGAAATAACAAACGGGAGAACAGTTTAGTTAAATAACTTATTAAGGTAGCAAAAAATTTGTGGTATTGAGGTTCAAAGTAACTATATTTAAATTCTACGTTGAGCCAAATATTTTGAGAATACACAGATCTAAACAGATTTTGTGAATTTGAAAATGATAGTTACAAATTATAATTGAAATTATCGTTTGAAAATTTTCTCTGATTGAAAAAAAAAAAGGATTTTTTTAACACAAATTCTTATTTTTTCTTCGCATTTATTAATGAAAATCCAATTTTTTTTTTATAAAATTTTTGAATATTGCATGCGATATAATTTAAAAATTTATATTCCTTCGTAAAGGTATTAGGAATTTTTGAAATAGTTACAATATTCGATTTTATGATTATTTTATTAATTTATTTTTCTTATTTCTAAAATTAGCTACAGTAACATGACAAATTGATGTCCCGTTAATAAATCTTACTTCACTATATCTCAATCAAATATAAAATGTAAAATCAATACAAAATTCTTTTTTATAATAAAAAAATTCCTTTTTTTTATCAATATTTCACTTCTAGACACAGACGTTGAGATAAGTGGGAAAACGTCAGAAATAACAAACGTTTGAACATTTGGAATACTACAAATGCAATGGCCCGAAAACACGAATTTCTCGTATGTTGCCTTTTTACTTTTTATTTTCGTTATACTAAAATAAGAAAGAAATTTCTCTTCTTGCTTGACATCGTTTTAGAATTTTTTCTCCTTCGCCATTTTTCTTCTTAGAGAGTGTTTATAGCTTTTAGAAACAGTTATTGTCATTTGGAAGGATAAAAAAAGGGTGGGGGAAAAGAAACAAAACCCCCCTTTTTATTTCCGATGGATAGAATTTTTTTTAATGTTGTATTTTTCTTCAATTCATGAATTTTGAACGTTTATTTCATCAGTGAAAAAAGTTGTATTCTTATAAAAATTCTTAACTGCAACATTGCATGCGGTAAAGTTTAACCTTTTCTGGATGGATTTCACTTTTAATGGTTTTTTTCTTACTGTAGAGTTTACAATTAAATATTACTATTAATTAAATATTTCTATAAAGTAAGTAATACTACTAATTAAATATTACTATCAATTAATTAATACTATTAATTAAATATTTTAATCATAGTTAAATATTAAATATTACTGTAACGAAAGAGATTTCGATATTTTTTTCTCTATGTAAGACGTTCCTATTGTATGATTTTATGTACATTTCCAACTCATTTAAAACAATATTTGAAATAATTTTTATCCGTTTGCACAGATTTATAAAGTAATGTGTGAAACTGCTTTTCATTTTACATTTTAAAACTAAAGTTTTGAAGTGAAAGATAATTAAAACTAAGCAGTCGAAAAAAACGGACTTTAAGGATGTGTGCGACAATTTTTAATCTACAAATGCTTTTTTTTTGTATGATGTATAGCTTGCACGCCTATAAAACAAAATTTTAATCTTAGTAAAATAGCACTCTTGTTGCATATTGTTAGGTTTCCGAAGTCAACACTTTTAACCATAATGAAGAGCAGTAATCGTGTCATAAAATCTATTGTTATGAGCTGTAACTCATCTGATAATTTTTCAGTTAACTCTTCGAAAATTTCAAGTTATTATTAAAATTTCAATGTTTTTAAATATATTATTATTTTATACTATTTTAATGCTAGCAGTTTTTAGTAGTACACAGAATTAGGAACTCTGTTATTAAAAAAGCAGTATAGTTAGCATAACTCATATTTTTAAGAAAAGAAAAACATTTCGAAAAATCAGGAACATTTAAAAGAAAAGCATTTAAAAAAAATTTTCTAATTAAAAAGAGAATGTGATCAGTGCGTTTTGTTACACATAGTGTGGAGTTTACTACAACAAAATTACATAGCATAATTTTCATTTTTTTTGCTCTAGGATTTTTCTGCATATTTTAAGAATGCATATTTGCATATCTGCATATTTTAGAAATGCGATTTAGTAACTAATTTGTTTTAATTACAGTCATACTTTCTTCTAGCAATAGTTTGGAGCTCAAATGTCATAAGCCAATAAAATATTGCTTGTTTTGTGAGAGCTATTGTAACTTCATTTACAATTTTTATTGTTACATACTATTTTAATAATGAACAAAACAAATACAGCAAAAATGATGAACGAATACACAGATGGTTTATTTACAGATGAAAAGATTCATCGTAATGCGCACTTATTCCAATATAGATACTTTCATGCAACGTCCTTAAGTTATCTTATGAGTTCATAATTCCACCTGATAAATTATCCGTAGAAAGAGCAATATTGCAATTACTAATTTTACTAGTTTAGATTGATGCAGTCCCGTGCATCATGCAACTAATTAAACTAATACTTGCATAAGCATGAAATTTTTGTAACAATATTCATTTCAGAAGGATGTAACTTAGTCCGGTGCATTATGCAACTAATTAAACGATTACTTGCACATGTATGAAATTTTTGTAACAATATTCATTTCAGAAGAATGCAACTCAGTCCGGTGTACTATGCAACTAATTAAAGTAATACTTGCATAAGCATGAAATTTTTGTAACAATACTCATTCAGAAGAATGCAGCTTAGTCCGGTACATCATGAAACTAATTAAACTAATATTTGCATAAGCATTAAACCTTTCTAACAATACTCATTCCGGTACATCATGAAACTAATTAAACTAATACTTGCATAAGAATGTAATTTTTGTAACAATATTCATTTTAGAAGGATGCAACTCAGTCCGGTACATCATGAAACTAATTAAACTAATACTTGCATAAGCATGACATTTTTGCAACAATATTCATTTCAGAGGAATGCAACTCAGTCCAGTGCATTATGCAACTAGTTAGACTAATACTTGCATAAGCATTAAACCTTTGTAACAATATTCATTTCAGAATAATATTTCATTGAATTGGGTATAATATGAAAAAAACACAACTACTTCCACTTCGAAAATCTTACTAGGAATAACATTTACCTTTTAGTTTAATTAATAAACTGAGTTTTAAATATGTTTACTAAATTCATAAACTTAGATAAAACAACAAAATAAATTATTTAAAAAAGAACTATACCAATACAATTTCAACCTACCGAGTAGCGACTTATAACAACACACTTCATTTAATGCTTACTTGTTGCTAGAAATCAGGTTCGCAGAAAATGCTGTTTACTAGTTAAATTTAGTAGGAATAACACGACCTGTGACGTAGGCTATAGTATACCCAATTNATCATGAAACTAATTAAACTAATACTTGCATAAGAATGAAATTTTTGTAACAATATTCATTTCAGAAGGATGCAACTCAGTCCGGTACATCATGAAACTAATTAAACTAATGTTTGCATAAGCATGAAATTTTTGTAACAATATTCATTCAGAAGAATGCAGCTTAGTCCGGTACATCATGAAACTAATTAAACTAATACTTGCATAAGCATGGCATTTTTGTAACAATATTCATTTCAGAAGAATGCAACTCAGTCCGGTGCATTATGCTACTAATTAGACTAATACTTGCATAAGCATTAAACCTTTGTAACAATATTCATTTCAGAATAATATTTCATTGAATTAGAATTACTTATAATGTAGTAGTCAGTTTTTTACTAAATTTTTAACTGTATTTTTAAAAATTAGGAGGTTTTGCTCCCTTCTCGCTTCGTTCGCCATCCCTCATGATTGCTTCTCATTCACTATTGTTTATTTCTTCTTAAATATTAATATATTCCACAAACACACCATTCTGGTTTCAATATATACAATTATTGTAGCTTTATGTAAGAAAATTTTGTTAATGTGTTAATAGCAACGAAATATATGATTATCTAGAATTGAAAAATAATGCTTTGCACTTGGAAAAAAAATTAATGTAAGGAAAGCAGATTGTGAGATTGAATAAATGAGAATTAATTTTACTCATTGAAGAGTTTCATAACGATTCAAATGGGAAAAGGTTTTGATCTCTATTTATCGCGAGGGAAAAATAAATTTTTAACAACGATGGAAAATTCAATAATATTTTAAGCAAAAAACAATAGATTTTAAATTTGCAATAGCTTTCGAACAAATAGAAATTTCGAAAAAAACTCTGTGTTAAGTTAAAAAAATGTAATGTTGCCTTTTCAGCATGTCAAATTTTATTTCAGTAGTTTCATTCCTTCGGTCTCTAGAGCGGCACGCTTGTCATTTTTTAAACAAGTTTAATAGGGATGAAATATGGGATTCTCGAATCAGTGATAAAATGTTACATTTTTTTATTGCATCGTAATTTCTATACACTTTAGTACACAACTTAGTAATTTAAAGTTTTTAAATTTTATTGGTTTTGCGTAGCAAAACAAAAGATAACGTTAAGTTGAACACCCAAAATGGCGACGGCGATTCTTACTATTTTTTAATATGGAAAAAATATCCAATTGGTATTTTGGTAGTTTAATTACATTGTTAATTACATTAATTACAATGGTTTCAGCCAAAGAATAGATTATGAAATATGGAAAAAAAAATCTCTTAGACACATATTTTGTGTAGTATATTGAAAAAATATTCATTACTTTCCACAGTGAATGCAAGTTACATGCTCATGGAATTGAACTGTGTCTGATTATAAGGATCTTTTAGAGCAAAATTTTTTTATGGGTGTTCTAAATTTTTAGGCGATTGGAACAAAACCTTGTTATCAAGATGAACAAAATATTAAAAAAATATCAACACTTTTCAAGTTTTGTGAATCGAAGGCATTTCTTTTCTAACATTTAAGATCAATAAAGCATAACATCTTTCTAAACGAGTTAGTGATAAAAATAATTTTATTTAATTTTAGTTTAACTAATTTTTTGTCATTTTGTGCAGTTTTATCAAAATACGTAGAAACACATAATAGAATAATTTGGTAGTAATTTTACTTCTTAATATTTATCAATTTTGAATATATTATTTTTTTATATATATATTTTTATTTTCGATAGAAGTTAGTTTAATTTAGATTTGAAAATTTAATTTTGGCTGATTTTTTTTGCAGTGACATTTATTCCTTTTTCAGCAATCGGTAGTCTTGATCTATACCCTTATTAGCGATAGTGATTAAACAATCTATATAATCTTTCTGGGGTTAAGGCTTTTTTCCAGTTATATACATTGCTGATATAAATCTTCTGTTTCATTTTTCTCCTTATCGTGTTTCTGTAGAAACTGACACGATAAAACACAATAAATCAGCTTTTGCTTCAAATGACTTTGAATACATAATGAGGTTTCTGTTATCTTATGAAAACGCTATAACACACCTGACTATTAATGGGAAGTATGATAAATGTTATAAATTCATGTATTCAGGTATGATAGTTTTTTTCTTCTGATTTTTGAGTCTATCACACGTGGAATTAAACATTAATAGCTTACAAGTAGAGATAAATCTGAATCTTTTTTAGAAGAAATGAACGTAAATGAAAGATCTATTTAAATTCTTATCTTAATAATCATGAACTGAATTATTAATTCAAAAGCCGAACTTGATAACAAGTAAATTGGCAATTTATTATTAGGATTGATGTCAGATAAGTGATTAATCTAATTACACAATATATGAATTGATTATCACTGATATAACAATACTTACGTGTAATTTGCAGATTGTAAGTTTTTTAAAAAAAAAAAAATGCGATTAACTTATTGAAAGACTTGCTGCCTCCAGTTTAGCTTGCTTTACAGAATCTTAAAAGCTAGTTTCTCTGAGTAATACTGATGGATGCTGTTTCATATAGAGGAACTATTCAAAAACTGTATAAGAGTCATTTTAAAAATAGTGAACATTTCTTTTTGCCTATTTAGGACTATTTTTTCAGTAATTTTTCTCAACATTTAGTGAATAGGAACCTTTCAAAAAAGGAAATATTAGTTAATGAATTTTCAGATAATTATTTGTCTCAAATGAGTGTTTCAAGTAAATGATTATGCATTTTTAAAAAAGTTTTTATTGACACTGAAAAATGAAGAGCGTTTTAAAGTGTTGGGTCAAAGTGATCCCAGTTTGGGGTTGCTCATCTCTTTTGCCATCTCCGCAGCAACACATAAAATTCCAAAAGCACAAAATCTCTTTTAATTAAAGTCACATCTAATTTTTAAAATAAAAATTCATTTTCTGTGTGACAAAAGGAGTAAAAAGCTGTGCTATTATTGAATGACCTTAAAGACCTAATCCTTCCATTACGTTATCAAAATGTTTCGTGCTTTTAATTATAATGTAATTATGATTTCTAATTTGTTGATTTTATTTTGCTTTAGTTATAAGGGGATTTTTTCCTCCTGTAATGCATAAAATTATTTTGTAAACTTACAAAATAGGGAATGACATAGAATGACATACAGTTTTGTGTTTTTAATAATATTGATGACTCATTATTTAATGTTATCTTGTTTCAGCTACAAGGTGATTTATCTCACACGTGACGTATAAAACTAATTAATATTCTTGTAAAAAATTGAAATGTCGTACAGTTTTGTGTTCATAATAATATTGCATTCACAATATCTAATTAATTACTATTATACTGCTTTAGTTAGAAGATGATTTGTTCTGCATTTAATGTATAAAATTATCTAATATACTTACAAAATATAGTTTGACACACAGTTTTGTGTTCTAAGTAATATTGATGCCTCATTATTTAATATTATATTGTTTCAGCTACAAGGTGATTTATCCCACACGAGACGTATAAAACTAATTAATATTCTTGTAAAAAATTGAAATGTCGTACAGTTTTGTGTTCATAATAATATTGTATTCTTGGTATCTAATTAATTAATATTATACTGCTTTAGTTAGAAGATGATTTGTTCCGCATGTAATGTATAAAATTATCTAATATACTGAAAAAAAATTGAATGACATGCAGTTTTGTGTTGTAAATAATGTTAATGCCTCATTATTTAATATTATTTTGTTTCAGCTACAAGGCGATTTATCTCGCACGAGAAGCATTATATTAATTAATATACTTTAATAAAATTGAAATGTACAGGTTTGTGTTCGTAATAATATTGTATTCTTGATATCTAATTAATTAATATTATTTTGCTTTAGTTTCAGGACTATTTCACGGTTTTGTCCCTCTCTTGATGTATGGAATTGATTAACTTATTAAATAAAAACCTTTTGCAAACATGTATATGTGTCTGAAATATCTTAGTACCAAATACAAGTAAATGAAATTATTTTACTCATATCTGTACAACATCTATGTAAAATTGTAATTTCTAATTGTCCTTCCGTCGTGGAATCGTCCTACTGCAAATTATTACCATAAGAAGCTATTCGATTAATATGACCTGTAATTGGAAGTATCAATTTTCAAATTTATAACTATATATTAATTATTCATAGAAAAAAGTAGTTGTTAGTGTCGGAAATAGTCGAGTGATATTAATTAAAATGTTACATTATATGCATTTTATTCTATTTCAATGTTTACTTTCATTTATTGTATTAGAAAGCATGACAAATCAATATTTAATGTGCTATTGTGAAATTATTTTTCTTACTTGTTGTACAACGTTATATATGGTTTTTCCAAAAGCCACTTTTCCAATAGAATCAAGGAATATTGTAGGCCTGGATATTAGTTATGAACTTCAGGTTACAAAGTTTCACCACCGTTTAATATTTCATACTTGGAAAAATGCCAATGAAAATGCAGGTTTAGTTTCAGTAAAAGCCTATTTCTCAGCGTGAAATATAAAACTAGAAATCCCATTAAAATATGTATGAAAGACCAACATTTACATTTAGTATAGATGTAAGTATAAAACAATAAAACTAGTTACTATATTTATTAATAGTTAGTATGTAGCATTAAAGTATGGTTATTGGTTTATCTGATTTACTTCGTTTATTCTAAAGAAAAATCTTAATTTCTTTGTGAAAATAAGTATTAGAATTTGTTACCTCATTTTTCCCTTTTGCAATAGGCCAATTCAATATCATTCTTCGATTATTTGCTTATTGAAAAGTATCATAAACGCTTCGTTAATTTTATAAAAAGAATAAATAATTGTTTCAGACCCAAAACATTTTCAACACATAAAAACAATTGCATTGAATTAGTTGCAGTTTAAAATTTAATTACAATCAAATGTTAATTATTTTACTTAAGATCAGCCGACTTTGGTAACCAGCTTGATCACCTTTCTAAAATATCTTGTATAACATATGAAATTTATTGGTAACCAAGCCAAATGTTCAGCACAACTGTGTTTGAATATTCTAATTCTTCAACATCTCTTCAAATCGTAGCATCTTAATTAGTTTTAAGCAATATATTGATCAAAATATTTCACCGTCTAGCTGCGGCCTCGTTCTGTGGCATTGCCAGAGTGGAAGTACTTACACTTCAGTCTTACCTAGTTTCAAGAGATATATGCGATATTGTCAACGTCTTGAACTTCAGTAATAACTTAAAATTTGTCCGGCAGTCATTAAATTACATAAATATATATATTCATTCCATTGCTCGAGAAACCAAACCCTACCTCCAATAACTGGTGTAAGATAGTATGTGGCACCGTTTATGTTGTTTAAAATTTCTACAGCCAATTTAGAAAGGATAGAAAAGGAATCTGAATCGAAATAATTACTTTGTATTACAATAAATGCTAAACACGTAACTAATTATTCAACACACTACTCAAATCATTACTTAAGAGATCGTAACAAAATGATAATTCTAGTGTTGCCAATAGATAGAGAAATACCTGAGCTTTTGGTGTCACATAAAAGAAATTTATAAATGGATAATGGAGTTATACGAGGTACAATTTCAAAATTTACCTCTTAAAATGTTGCAAAATTTTTTATTATACGCATATATCTATTTTATATTAAATGTAGCTGTTGAGGGAGTGCAGGGGAAATATTTTAATTTTTTTTAACATATGTGTGTTGTGCAATATAAAAAACAAAAATTACCTTTAATGCAATTTTCACAATCGCCACAAGTTTTTCCAGTACAGTCGCTACAAATTTGAAATTGAAAGTGAATGGATTTGTTCCCAATGGACAGTTAGGAGCATGGAGAAGAGATCCAAGGTTGGCGAATTATGGAAAGATAGCATAGCCAAAATAAAGCCAACCCCCCTCCCCCCAATCAATATTAGGTTTGAAAATACTTTGGCGATAGTGAATTACCAACAAGACTGTTAAAATTAGTATAACCATGTAACTGAAACATATTTGTGGCAAGAAATTAATAATAAAGAGTTATAAATACATTTTTGTTTTCGATTAGGCGAGACAGTGAATTAATGAGTCTGCATTAGTATTGAAATAAAAAGTTAGCAGTTACATTGATCAATAAGAAAAGTTAACTAATAAACTAATTAATTAACTGATTAATTAACTAATTAATTAACTGATTAACTAACTGATTTAATTTAAATATAATTCGGTAAATATTGAATAAAAAAATAAGTTTAAGTAATTAACGATATTTTACGAGCTAGGAAAAATGTAATGCCTATTGTGGCATCACAATGTAATTCTCTCACTTGACCCCACTGTTGATTAACAAAAAAAATAAGAATAAAAACGTTACTAAAAAACTAGGAAATGAATTTAAGAAATTTTATTTTAAAATATGGGAATTTAGAATTCAGAAAATAAATTTTAAATTTAAGTTCATGTAAAAATACTGCCTCAGCTACATTTTAGAATGCGTTTTTAGGGTGGTGCAGCATTTCCCCCCAACGCTATATTTACCCTTTTAAATCAATACAGAGTAGAATTTTAATTAAAAACTGAAATAATTTAAAACTAGCAACATAAAAAAAACTGGAGAATGTTTTAATTTTTATTTCGATTTTCCTGTCGAATAATTTGAATGCATCAAACCAGGTAAAGCATTTTGCATTTACCATTCTCTAATGATTTTTGCTAAAATAAAACAAAATATGTTACTCAAAAAGTGAATATTTTGCTTTCTATTAAAAATATATTAGTAAGTAATTGATTTCAAAAATCAATTAAGACTAACTGCTATTTTTAAATTGAATCAATTTATCATTTTTCCACCAATATATGAAATGATGAATGATTTCAGGGTTAAAACCAACAAAAAATTAAATTTTGCAAGCCTTCTAATTTTTTTTTGCAGAATACTTCTATAAAAACTTATAAGATATGATTTTGGTACAGTATATTTAATTTAAAAAATTGATTCCGTAGTTTTTCTGTAAAGATAATTTAAACATGTCCATTTTAACATGAACTTAATAAGAAAGTCGGCCTTTCATAAAATAATACTATTATTACTCATATTTCCTATATAAGCAGACATTTCATGATTCTTTTTAGGTATAAAATACTTTCATACATTCCAACGTACAGTGCGTGAAATAAAAAAAAAAATAACCACTCAGAATAACTTTTGATCTAATGATTGGATCTTCTCGTTCTAGGATTCAACCTTAAATGTCATAATAAACACTTTTCTGATTTCGCGATACACCTTTTTCAGATATAAAGTACCCATATACATTCTACTGTATATGGGTACCCAACTGGGTATAACTACCCAAAATAACTTTTGATCTATTAATTAGATCCTCACGTTCTGGGATTCAATCTTAAAGGTTCGAAGAGGGGATCTCAAATATGCTAATTTATTAGTGCAGAAGATATTTGAAGTTTTGAAATCAGACGCAAAAATGCATTTTCTCTGAATAAACATACCTTTTGTTTTTGGAAGGATTCGGATAGCTAACCCCCCGAAATGTGGGGGGGGGGATAGCCGCAATCTGAGAAATATGGTCAAAATAGTTTCGTCAGGAAAGAGGTCCAAAGTTTAAACCACTTAATGTTAATTTTACTTTTTAGGTATTCCGCTATATCTCGAGCACTTTTTAAGCGAATTAAAAATTTTTTGCTCATTACTATAAAATTCGTTTATCCAAAAATAATTCCATACAAAAATATAACCTTAGTCAAATGTTTATTATTTTTATCATTAAATTTATTAATAATCGAAAACTTTTGCATTGTAAGGTATAAATATTTTTACGTCATTTTAAAGGATGATACTTTAAGTAGTAAAAAGTAAAAAATTTAAGTGAGTGAATAGTTCCTGAGCAGTCGAATTTTGAAAAAAGTTGATTTCATTGCATTTTACATTCATTGTTTCTACTGTAGCAAATAACACTTTGCAGAAAGAATGCGAGCACAATTTGAGGTAACTGCAATATGTATATAAATGTTTTTAGATTGCAAGTTTCGTAACGAATATTAATTAAAAGTAGTGGCTCTGAAAGGATTGACATTTATGATTGGATATTAATATACGCGTCTTTTAATATTTGGAAATAACTGAAGTATTTTCTCATCGGAGAATTTGACCTTCAGGAATGGGGGAAAATAATGAATATCAATTCATTCAATATAAGGTTGGAATTTTAGTGGATTACTTTCTGATGTTTTATATCGCTCATGAGCTGCAATAGCAGCACAACTAAAATCAAAATCATGTTTTGAGATAAGTGGATTTAAAGTTTTCATTGCTAAGGAAGATGCATAAGAAATGCTTTAGTTTGCTTAAGCGAAGATTACCTTCCAGTAAAATAAGAGTTGTGCTAGTATTGCTGCTGAAAAGAATGCGTATTTTCATATTTACACCTGTTCTTAGTCAAAAACACGTGTTTTGTGTGTTGCGTCACTGTTGCAGCCCATGAGCGATACATTTTTTTTGGAAGTACGATATATTTGTAATCTTAGTTGAACGAGTTAATGTGTGCATTTTTTTAGTTCATTTTGTCATTATTTCTTTCTTTCAGCTTAAACTTGAGTGTGATAACATAGGGATATAAATGAAAATTTATCTTTCTCTGTTTGATGTATTTATAAAGGATTTCGATAGAATAATGTTATCCCAATCATACATATCAGAATAATGTTTCGTATCGCGAAAACAGTACGACATTACTTTAAATGTTCTTAAAATTATAAATTACTTGAACGTTTAAAATTCAGTCAAACTGAAATAGAGATAAGATTTAAAATTAAGACAAATTCACAATGCAAGAACAAGCAAAATTAAGTCAAGCTCAAATTGCAGGAATATATTAAGTGATTCCTTCTAAATAAGTCCGTAAGTACGTCCTTATGGCAAGTGTATATCCTTTTAATTCTAATTAATACCACAAGAATGTAAAAAATTAAGATAAACTAATAATTAAAATAAGAGCATATAAAATCAGCGAAGTAATCTAATTAAACAATCACACACAAAATTAAGACAAGGAGAATATCTGAAATCAAGACAACTTAATACTGTAAGAACTAATAAAGCTTTAATCTGCATATACATATTAAGTCTTTTGAAAGGAAACTATGTTAAATAAGAATCCCATAAATTCTAGTGTTCTTTTTTAAAAACATTTATTTCTGAGTATTATCATTTATTGTTAGCAATTTAAATTTGACATCTATGAAAAGAAAATGTAAAGAAAATCCATCCCAGGTAATATCTTTGAAAATAGGTCAACTCTTTCTGACGTTACAAATCACAAAAATGTTTCTTTTTTGCAAAGTCAGTTTGATTCGTTTTTATATGGTCTTGAAGTAAAATACAGAAACTTCGAAAACATATGAAATCAAAACAAACTGACACTTCGAGAATATTTAAAAACAAAGCAAACTCATATTGAATGAAAGCATAGAATCAATACAAGCTCATATTCCGAAAACATACTAAACTAGGGCAAACTCATATTGCAAGAACATATCAATTCCCGACGAGCGGATACTGTAAGAACATAACAAATTAATACTCCTTCTAAAAGAAAATATACTGATGACAAGCTGATACTGTAAGAACATAACAAATTAATACTTACTCTTTCTGAAAGAAAATATCAATTCAGGACAAGCTGATACTGTAAGAACATAACAAAATATTACTTACTCATTCTGCAAGAACAAATTAACTCATGACAAGCTGATACGATACTGTAAGAACATAACAAATTAATGCTCATTCTGAAAGAATATATCAATTAATGACAAGCTGATACTGTAAGAATGTAACAAATTAATACTTACTCATTCCGCAAGAACATATAAAATTAAATAAGCAGACACTGCTAGAAGTTATTAAATTCCATCTGAATCCCTATAGTCTTTTTGAACAAAGATTTAGAAGATAAGAAAGAGGAATTTCATAAATCCTAGTGTCTTTAAAAAACATATTTATAACCAGATACTATCATTTATTTCAAGCTACTTAAATTTGACAGCAATAACACGGGGATATAAATGAAAACCTTTCCCAGCTGTTTGATATCTTTGTAAAGGGCTACGGAAGATCAATTCATTCTGACCTTACGAATTAGAATAATATTTCTTTTTGATTCAATTTACTAAAACTTTTGCTGTCAGAGTCTTCCATTAGGTAAGAAACAACCATAAGTTTTCTCCCTTTAGAACAGTCTCGGTGCACCCCCATTTGGATAATTTTTCCACCCACCCCTTAAGGTTTTAGAGTTCAACGTATATTTCTCGGCACGGTATTAATAATTCAATACGGCGAAATCCCATTTATCATTTATTTAAATTTGTTTGCCTAGTATTTTCCGACCGGGGATATGTTTTGGTGTCGAATGTTCGGAATGGCGTTTTAACCATTTTTGTTCTTTGCCGCTTTATGCGCTGAGTGAATTAGGATTGTGAATTATTCAAAAGAGTTATTCAACGGGTTTTGGCAGCAGTTGCGGGGACGTGCGGACAAATCATATTTGTGGATATGTTCAAACATATTCCTCCGCACTCTTGCGCCTCTCATTCATATTTATGTCCCGAATATCAATATGAATATACCGATCGCTTCGACAAAATATTTCGGTCGCTGTGGTGCTGCCAACAATAAAAAAGAAAAAAACCGAGAAAGAAAAGGTTAAGAAAATTCGATGAAGATTCGTTTTCCGAAATAGCGTTCGCGATTTAATTCCTTTTTAGTTTATTCAAACGGAATAAATCGAATTTATAAGCTTTGAATAAGTAAATGAATGAAAATTTCACGTCAAAGCCGTTCCCAAAGAGTGAGTTGATTAAAATATTTTAAACGTGTTTAAATGCTTTTAAACTCTCTGGAGAGTCTTAAAATTGATCTTTTTGAATTAGGCATATTTAAACATTCATTTATTTTTGTTGAATATGGATAATGGTTGTTACAAAAGAATAATTTTAAACGGGCAAAATGCAAATTACTGTAGATATGGGGCATTAAAATAGCTTGAAAGTGAATATTACAATATGTAGAATAAGTACGAATTTCTAACAATAAACATTCAATGAACACGAGGTAAATTATTTTGAAAATATGAGTTAAATAGAATGAAATTTGTTTGCTTTCTGAATAATAACTAAATGAATATTTCATTGTTACCTTGCAACTTATTCAAATTCTGACAGACAAAAGAATTAAACTAAATCGCGAATTAAATTTTCTAAAATATAATTTTATTGTATTTTATTAGTTTGAGTGTATAACAATTTATAAACATCGGTATTGAGAATTACACGTAGATAGAATGGGATGTTGTTTCAAAATTATTGAAATATAATGATTATTTTGTAAGCAATTAACATAATGTTCGTGAGTTGATAAAGATTATAATTTTAAAATAACAAATACTTTCTTTTTATATTTTCGTTTCTTAACTGTTTTGTTGCAGTTTTTAGGGTTAATAATCCTACGTTGTTAGAAAGTTTGGATCTCGTTAAATCGAAATACAGTTCTAATTTGCTGTAATCTTAATACGGTAATAGCATGTTTAATACGGTGCCAAGTTGAATAGTATTGTGCCAATTATAACGTCATAAGTTTCATGTTTCAATGTACTACACTGTGAGAAATTCGGGATCAATTTACGGTAATAAGTACCAGTATACATTCAGGGTGCCGGTACTTTTTATCGTAAAATCCATCTTTATCGGAACGTGTTAGAGAATAAAAAGTACAGTAATTTTTACAGTAATAATTACCGTAAAATCACTGAATCCCTATAATTGAAAATTATTGTTGTAAAAATTACAGTATAATGGATTCTGCAGATGATTTACCCAAAGTGCCGGTTCGTTATACCGCAATATGATCCGAAATTTTCACAGTGCATTACTCTACATTACACTACTAAAAACGTGTTTAACATTGTGTTGTGTGTGTAAAAGAAACTTCATATGCACTGTGAAAATTTCGGATCAAAATCATGGTATAAAGTACCGGCACTTTGGGCGCATCATCCGTAAAATTTTATATCGTAACATTTTTAATAATGTTTATTTAAATACAGTGATTTCACAAAGGATTACTGAAAACTTATACGGTGAAAATAGATTTTATGGTAAAAAGTACAGGCATTCTGAGTGCCGGTACTTTAAAGCGTAATTTTATCATGGATTTTTTACAATGCATGCTATGGTTCAGTTTGAACGGAGGCATGTTTCATTTTAATACCTTATTTAACCAGCATTTGCGTTACTCGGATAGGAAAACTATGAAAACCTCTCATGGTTAGTCTGACGACAAAGAGACTTGAACTCATTATTTGTCTACCACTGATGATATTTTTACATCATTACTGTGGTCGATGGGAACCGGGCGCGGAATTCTTATTGACCAGTCATTGCTGGGGTTCGAACCCGGTTCACATCATTGGAAGGCGAATGCTCTATCCCCTGAGCCCCCACAGCTCACGACAAGGTGATTCTAACTTATGATATTTCTAGCACAAAGGATGTTATACGTCTGAACTATGGTCAGTGCAAGTCGAGAGCAGAGTTTTTATTGACCAGCTAATGTTGGAATGCGAACCTGGGTGAACTCGTTGGGAGGCGAGCCTTCTATCTCCTGAGTCATAGCGGGTCTACTCTCAAAAGATAGGGAGTAGTCGCAATCTAAGAAATATGGTCCAATTAGTTTGGTCAGGAGAGGCCTTAATGTTAGTTTTACTTTTTGCAATATATTGATAATTTCCCTTATATATTTCCCTTAATTTAACCATATCTCGAAAAAATGTTTAAGTAAATTGAAAAATTTTTGTATACAATTATAAAATTTGGTTACCTTAAGATAATTCTACACAAGAAATACTTTTTATAATTTTATTTAATAATAATCGAAAATTTTTTGAACCGTAAAGTCATGGTATCATGGGTGGACTACGTCATCAAATTAGTGTTCCTAAAGTTATCTGAAATCACTTGTTTACTTTGATAGCAGTTATTCGTTTAAAGCGTGTTTCAATAAAATTAAATTTCTTAAAATTAACGAGATTTAAAATGAAAAAAAAAATAGTTTTGTATTTGAAGACAAAATTATGAAAAGTGGTAGTAATTCGCTTATTAGAAACGTAAAAAATCACCATGCGATTATTGACACCAGCGATGGTTAATTAATTCAGGTAATACGCACATAGTAAAAAAATTGGGCTACCTACTAAAAAGCAAAATTTATGGAGTAAAGTTATTCGTTTAAAAGAATGGTAAAAAAAGTGGCATACTAATAGTTACACAGATCACGCTTAATTAATTTTGTTAATAGTTACTACTGGTAATATGGTAATTGATACAGTTTAAGTAGGCAATTCTATTACGGATTTTTTCTATTTGCAGAAATTTCTTTTTGCAGATTAAGAAAAGATATAAGAAATATTTTAAGGAAATAGAATTATAAAATAACTTTTTCAACCACTATTTAAAAATATTTTAAACAGTATATTAAAGGTTAGATAGAGAAATGGTAGTGAAGGTTTTGTAACAATTCTATTTGTCCTTAAAATTTCGACTTTTAGTTTGCTATTACTGATTAATATATTTTACACAAAACTCAAATGTTGGAGGCTATATAATTGGTACCAAATACACCGAAGAGCCATTACATTTTGACCACCCTGCTAATAACATGTAGGATCACCTTTAGCCCTCAAAACTGCTAGCACCCGCCGTGGCACTGATTCCACAAGGTGCTGATAGGTAGTCTGAGGTATCTGGTACCAAGCGCTCACCAACTGGTCCTGCAATTCCCTCACATTNGAAGACAAAATTATGAAAAGTGGTAGTAATTCGCTTATTAGAAACGTAAAAAATCACCATGCGATTATTGACACCAGCGATGGTTAATTAATTCAGGTAATACGCCCATGGTAAAAAAATTGGGCTACCTACTCAAAAGCAAAATTTATGGAGTAAAGTTATTCGTTTAAGAGAATCGTAAAAAAATTACCATACTAATAGTTACACAGATGACGCTTAATTAATTTTGGTAATAGTTACTTCTGGTAATATGGTAATTGATGCAGTTTAAGTATGCAATTCTATTACGGATTTTTTCTATTTGCAGAAATTTCTTTTTCCAAATTAAGAAAAGATATAAGAAATATTTTAAGGAATCAGAATTATAAAATAACTTTTTCAACCACTATTTAAAAATATTTTAAACAGTCTACTAAAGGTTAGATAGAGAAATGGTGATGAAGGTTTTATAAGAATTCTATTTGTTTTTGAAATTTCGGCTTCAGTTTGCTGTTACTGATTAATATATTTCCCACAAAACTCAAATGTTGGAGGCTTTATAATTGGTACCAAATATACTAACATAGATACAAGATATTATATTGATATATTTAATAATTATTAAAACTGCACAAATACTGAGCAGTTTTAATGCAGATACTGAGAAAATTGGTGCTTTGCGGCCCCTCGAAAAGGACAAGTATGAAAAGAAGTTTCTGGATTGTGATACATTTTAACGATCGGGGGTCTCGAACAATATCGTCATGCCAAGTGATACTGAATAGAGATATTTGTTCTGAAAGCAATGAGTAACAAAAAACGTGTTTTGTTTAATAACATAAAGCCACGAGGAAATGCAACAAAAATAATAAATAAACAAATATATAAACAAATAAATATATAAATAATTGCAATTAAGCTTTATTAATTGTGTCATTATAAACGTTTCCATTTTGCACATGATTTCCTTGTGTTGTTCAGTACCGATTTATTGATTCTCTTCTTTTTTAAATTCAACAAGTACGAAGAACGGTTATTAAACTAGCCATTAATAGTTTCGGCTATTTTTCCCAGTTAGGTGGGTGTTTTCCCCAAAAGTCTATCCTTATTGAAGAGTAGGGTTTTAAATCTCTAATTTCTTATATGTCACAATAAAATTCTTTTAAGCATTATTAATTAAACATTACAAGTTTCTATTTTTTAAAGAGTTGAAGGTAGTCCGCCACAATCACTAACCCAGCCATCAGGTACATCAGAAAGAACATTTTCGTCACACGAGCTCGAAGCAATAAAGAGCAGAGCTATGAAAGGTTTCACACCATCAAGTATAATTGAAAGACAAATTTCAGCAAATGAGTCAGAGAAATGCTATTGAAGTTGAAGCGAATTCCTCAGCTGCAGATGCGTCTGAAGGATGAACCAGCTAGTTGCCATAAAGGGGTAATTTTCTAATGAAGTTGTGCAACTATTTTTTTCTGATTTCTTATGATAGTTGAATAGTATATGGTTTATTATAATTTATTGTCCCTCAATGGATTGATCATAATGACTGGGTTCCCGAAGTTAGGCCTTGCTAGTTGAATTCAATGAGTGAGTGGATGACCACTTTGATCTAAGGACAGAGAGTGTGCGGTATTTGTCCTAGTTAAACTGTTCTACAGTTAAGTGCTCGGCCCGCAGGCAGGTTGTCGAGTACAAAAGTGGAGGAGCCACAACCTCAGCAGATTATCAAAATTAGGATGGCATGTTTTTAAATCATCCCCAGGGATGCTTCCCATACCATCGGCAATAGCTCATTCTGCACCTCCCCCCCCCTTAGTGGAACGTAAATAATGTATTACTAATACTTTAACCTTGCTAGATTATTTTGAAGTCTGTTAGAAAAAAGTAAATTGGCATTTAAAATGTTAATTTATATTAGGCTAGTGTGAAACTAGTCTAATAACATTTCCTCTGCTTGCAATTTTTAATTGTAAGATACACAACAAAATAAAATCAAGATTACATTGCAAGTTGATTAGTTTGCAAGTTGAATAGAGTTCAATACTTTGAATGCCGCAAACTTTCCGATAAAGAATAGTCATCCAAACAAAATAGATTTTGCAATTCGAGTCATTTATATTTCAGAACTAAAACAGTCCAGAACCTTTTAACGGTTTATTCTCCGAACATCTAAAACGAAAGTGACGTCAACGCAATGGGTTACCAGTTCATTTTCCGATTCGTATGATTTGCAGAGAAATGGAAAACACGTATCAACAACTCGCCGAAGAGTAAATACGCTGCATAAATTAGAAACTCCAAGCAACAACACCTGCAGGGTAGATCTGCGAGTAGTAGGGAAAGGGGTGCTCTAAGCCACCTGAACTGGGGGGAAATCTGAATTGGATTCAGTCGAAAAGGCTTTATCGCCCCGCTGGGATCCGGACAGGGCCGATAGTGCTGCTAATTGTTGCGGAAATACTAAGGAGGAGGAAATGCGTGTCCGGAGCGAACCGGACAAACCCGGAGTGAATATATCCGGGTAAATTATGTTCCCGTTTAATGGGCTGGAGGTGTGTCGGATACATAACTCTGTTTACGGTGGTTATTGACAACAGAGTTATGTAACATGGAATTCGTGTCGTTGAATGTGAACGAAAGACCTTGGAAAGAATAAACGACAACTCTCGAATAGAATTATAAATTATTTAGTTTCCTGTTAGTCTGCTTTTAGATTTGTTTGTTTTAATAACAATAATAATAATAATAATAATAATGATGATAATAATAATAATAATAAAAATAATAATAATAATAATAAAGGCACTATCTGATTGAAAACTTCATTCACTTCAGAAATAAACAAACATGAAATAACAGTCGACATAATTCGAGCGCTTCAAAAATAAGCACCCTTTTTCAAGACTTGGCAAATGTGGATGAAAAGAAACAAAAAATCATTTGAAGTGCGCGAAACATGTCGACTGTTATTTCATGTTTGTTTATTTCTGAAGTGGATGAAGAACTCAACCAGGTAATATCTTACTGCTTTAGTTTCTTGGGATTATCTATTTAATACTAATCCGTATTTTTCTTAAATTTAATTCTCTTTTGTAATAAGGTCTAAACAAAATGACATAATACTTATAGTTTTGCTTTATAAGTTCTTCAATGCTTTGTCAACGTATTCATTCGATTAACATAAAGTATAATGAGGGAACTTATACCGGATGCTTATTTTTGAATAAAAGATGCTTTTGCTTTGTCAAGTCTTTTATCATGTCAATAACATATCTAGTCACTGAAATGAATAATGCCAATAAACTGTCATTAGAAAGCTTCAGTAGCTTACAAAATTAGGGTGAAAAAAAGCCGATATCTTTAGAGCGCTCAAAGCAGACGCCCATGAACAAGACCAACCAACACCATGATTCACGAGTTGGGGATTGAAACACTGATTTGAGGTTTCGCATTGACATTGACAAACTTGTTGCGCCATTAAACCATGAAAAATTGAGTGCAGGGTAACGATTGATTCAAATTTAAAATTTAATTTTCATTGGTATTGAAAATATGTGGCTTTTTTTTAAAAAAGCTTAACAACATCTTTAACAAATAAATTACTAGCTTTCTTGTAAATAGTTAAACTTAAAAGTTTAAAATGCTTGATTTCATCTTAACGAATAGTTTAAAAAATAAACAGTAGACTGTTTTCTCTTAATTTTACTAATTTCCTTTCGTGATTCTTTAGAATAAAGGTTAAAGGGCATTAACTATTATTAATGTTTTCGTTTTATTTTCATCGGAATAGTTTCTAGTTAAGAGTTTATATAAGTAAAAAAAAAAAGGGAAAAAATAAAGGAAAACAAATTTCTTTTTCTTATTTGAGTTGGATTGGCGAAGAACGTATTGCATTCTTAGACGATAACAGAAAACATTCTCTTTTCTCAAATGTCCATCTGTCTGATGAGATAAATGTAGAGAGGAGCTGAAAAAAAAAGAAAAAGAATTCCACGAAGGAATTATTTAAATACCTAAAGCAAATAAATTAAGCTTTTCTTCAAAGCTCTAAGTAAAAGAAAGTAATCTTCACAGCACAATCTAACGGTAAATATAATTAGAAATCCTTTCTTGTTTGTGGAGACAAATTTCTTTGCAAAGGGGGCGTTTTAAAGAACGAAATGGTTAAAATTCCTTGCACAGAAACGGATCGAATCGAGTTGAGAGGTTGTGCAAATACTAGGCCTAGCGCTAATTAGCTTTCAAAGAGGTAGAATTTTTCTTCTGAACATATTTTTTTCTTCCTGTTCCATCAGCATCTTTTCAAAAACTATCGACAATGGGGAATTTTCAGAAAAGGAGATGTAAGCAACATAGGCGATTTGTTTATTCAGATTGTTAATTTAATTAGTTGAACAGTGTGTAGAAGTGAAGTATGTAAGTAATTACTAAATTCGCTGAAGTGTAAAGCGCATTAGTGTTTTTAGTGCGAATTTAAGAACGTGAAGCAGTTTCTAATTCTAATTGCCATGAGGTGTCAATGTAAGGAAGCCTAACCATGCAGAAAATTATCTTCTTACACGTAATGGATTTAAAGGTCAAATCTACGTTTTAATTGAATTATTAATACTATGTACTTGTTTTCACATGAACTGCTTGTCACTGAATTTGCATTTGAAATAAAAACTCATTTTCCGAATTGTATTCGATAAAGAGAAATAAATAATTCGTTGGATTTTCGAATAAAGGGAAGAGGTCGTTTAATCGAATAATGGTCTGAAAATTAATTTTAGAAATTCAATGGCTTTGTTTGTGAAAGAATTACGAGACATAAGAACAATAAACATTGATGGCGTAAAGATATAAATAATTTAGAACAGTTTGGAAAACTAGTTGCATAGATTATATTTTGTGAAGTCAGTTAGTACTTTTAGAAATAATGAAAATATCTGAAGGTTAAGCATTAAGTTTCATTGTGAATGCTTAAATATAAGAACTAGCTTTGCACCGTTTGCAAATTAATGTACTCAACCATTTAAAGAGGTAGAATTGTTTTCCTGAATAATTTTTTTCCTCTTTTATATGCATCTTTTAAAACATTATTGATTATTGGAAATTTTTAGAAACGATATGTAAACAGTATAGTCGATTTGTTTAATAAATAATTAATTAAATTAGTTTATTTAATTATTTGAACAGAATGACGAAGTGAGTATGAAAGTAATATGTAAATTTGCTGAAGTGTTGAGTGCAATAGTGTTTTTGATGCAAGTTTAGGAAAGTGAAACTGATTCTAATTGGCATGAGGTGTCGATGTAATGAAAACTAACTATGCAGAAGATTACCTGATTACATGTAATGGATTAAAAGGTCAAATCTACGTTTTAATTTAATTATTAATATAATGCACTTGTTTGCATATGAAGAGTTTGTCTCTGAATTTGCATTTGAAATAAAAACTCATTTATCCAAATTGTATCAGATAACGCGAAAGAAATAAACTGTTACATTTTCAAATACAATGTGGTGGTCATTTAATTGAATAATAGTTTAATAATTATTTTTAGACGTTTTAAAAAATCAGTCATTTGTTGCACATAATCGTTTTTTTCAAATACAGAATCGTTTTTTAAAGGAATTGATTCTTTTTCTCTCTAAATTCATTCTTTTTGTAAAGCAATACAAGACAATAACATATTTAGGTTACAATTTTTGGAAATAATACGTAATAATAGTTAAATTAGTAGGTTTTTATAAAGCAGAGCACATCGTATAAAAACACAAATAATGTAGTTAGCAAAAACAAAAGAACGTCTTAGTATTATGAATAGTACCAGTTAATTTTTGAATTGAATTTTTGAGTATTATGAATATGAATAGTACCAATTAATATTGAGACACAGAATGAAAAAAAAATGAAGAAATGCAATTATCGCATTTCTGCATACATCGAATTTTATACTTTCTTCCGTTCTTTGTTTTTATTGATGGTTTTCTAATAGTATTGAAACAACCAGTTCATAGTATGATCATAGTACTAAAATAGTTTTTAATTGATTGCATTATCTTAGTGCTCTGTCAAAGTAGAAAAATACCCTACGGCATGCATACCATGAAATATTAATTTGTTAATTCCTTATTGGGTAATTATTAACAAGAACTCTTTTTACTAATAGTTAAAATAGTTTTGGGACTGAGATTGATACATAAAAAGAAATTCCTGTAGCTTATTACCTAAAATTAATTTCAAAACCATTTTTGTTTAGTGGAAAGAAAGTAAAGAGTTTTTAAAATGTTACCTACTTTAAAAAATTGATTATAAACTTGAATTCTTTGCTTATAAATATTCTGCTTTTTGTGTCAATAAAAACAATTAAACTCGCTATAATATGATCTAAATGAACGAAAGCATAACCACGGAAGAAAATAGCTCCTTAGAATTAGCCTTTATTCTTGACTCTAACTTTTACTATTAGCCTTATTTATGTAAACAAAGCTCTTTTAATTGGCATTTATTTTTTTGAAATTATCAACAGATTGCCGCACAAATCTTAGGGTTTATTAATGACTTGCCATCGATTTTTAAAAAATTAATGAATTAGCTGAGAAATATACATATTATGGCTTCTAAAAGGGTTAAGAAGAATAAAACAACCAATTTTGTACATCTTTAATGAACCAGACAATCTACAAAAGAGTACAATAAAAACGGAATTTATACATCTTTAGAATTAATTAATTAAAAAACAATCTACAAAAGAGCGCAATAAAAACTAATTTTATACAAATTTAGAATTAATTAATTAAACACTCTACAAAAGAGTACAAAAAAACTAATTTATACATCTTTAGAATTAATTAATCAAACTATCTACAAAAGAGTGCAATAAAAACTAATTTTATGCATCTTTTGAATTTATTAATCAAACAATCTACAAAAAAGTGCAATAAAAACTAATTATATACATCTTTAGAATTAATTAATCAAACAATCTACAAAAGAATACAAAAAAAAACTAATTCATACATCTTTTGAATTAATTAATCAAACAATCTACAAAAGAGTGCAATTAAAACTAATTTATACATCTTTAGAATTAATTAATCAAGCAATCTACAAAAGAGTGCAATAAAAACTAATTATATACATCTTTTGAATTAATTAATCAAACAATCTACAAAAAGAAGAACGACCTAAAAAATTCTTTAATATCAGGTTTCTACTTATTGCCAATAATTTTAACAGGAATAAAAAGAGAAATTACCTTAAAGAATAAAAAAATATCGTTTTAACATTTACGAAGCTATTCTTTGAAAATTGTAAAAGAGTAAGATGTAAAGTTATTTTGAAAAAAAAGGGGATAAAATCATGTTCTATGTTATGAAAGTTTTTATCGGTAAAATTTCGTTTGAATTGGTTTAGTATCTACTGGACGCGATGCAAACTCGAGGAAAAAGTTTTGCAGACTCGTGTTCAAGATCGTGACAGTCTATTTTGTTCCCAGTAGACCAACATAGATATCATTTTCACCAATTCCGTGTCATAAATAAGAATCCTTTTTCGTAGTGATAGAAGAATTTATATTTTTATCAACTTATGAAAAAAATGAACTTGTAAACTTTGAATGAACTTTGTTCTGATTATTTTGAATATTTCCCCCTTGATTGTTTTGAATTTTTTGTTTTTTAAAATTCTGTTTTCACTTTAAATTTACTCTTAAAACTTTACTTTGAGCAGAAAATTTAAACTGAATTGTTGTCAGATCTTGACTCTTTGATGCAGATGAGACATCGGTGTCCCTTTTATATATATATTTTTTCGTATGCACTAATACAAGCAAAAATAGATTTTGGTATTTTTAATTATAAAAAACAGTCTAATAGGTACTAAAAGAAATTTGTTAGATTATCGGAATTATATTTGTACTAAAATTTCAGACCCCAAAAAAGTAAGTTGAAATTTTTTTCCCATATATATTAAAAAATTTATCACTGTTTGATTTTTTTAAATTGAATGAATTTCAATAACTGTTTCTGTTGGTATTAAATAACTACAGATAAATGCAAGTACGAAAAATCAGTGTTTGGAAGTGAGCTGTGTTTGAAAGATTTTACTTTTAAAGCAGAAAAACAAACCGGTGTCTTATGCTGTATTTCATAACCATAAATTATTAAAGTGCAAAATATAATATTTTTTACTTATTTTGGCCTAAATTAAAACAAAATGTTGAAAAAAGAATGAAAACTATTTTTAATAAAAAATTCTGCGTTAAAGGATTAAATAACCATAAATTTCAACTAAATTATGAGATCAGTGTTATGCTTCCATCTCTTGATCTTAGAGAGAAATTTTTGCATTATTTTGTCTTCCATCTGCAACTTTCTACCAATGCCATGTTATGTTGTGGATCTTTAATTACATTTTCTTTTTCTTTTTTTGTCGATTTGTGTTTGGTAAGAGTTGTTGTTCATGTCTGTTAAAAGAGTAAAGATTGATTGCTTGGCATTTAATGAATCTTTTAATTAAGATGTCATGGTTTGGCAATTTACCAAGCGGAAAATTGCGAATGTTAGAAATAACTTTGCTAATTTGATCGCAAGTAGACGCATTAAACATAAAAAGAATAGTTGATATCTTCACATTATTTCGATTTTGATGCTTTGTATAGTTAACTAATTATATTTTTTTCGTGAGTAATGGTTAATAATATTTAAGCCAAATAGAGACTAATAAATTTTGTGATTCATTATTAACTTTCACTTATTTCAAACTAGCTAGCATACGTGCAATGGAATAAAGATAATTGGGATAAATTTATTTTGGTTGTGTCTAAAGTATGCGGCATTGCACAGAGAAAAGAATTTTGGTAATGTTACAATGCTGTATAGCAATGATATTTCAGGTTAAAAACAAAAAACAAGCAAACTATAATTATGGTTAATAAAACTAACATTCAATTGGTAAATTTTCTGTTTATATTTTAACGTGTTACCGAAAATTATAGGTCTTAAAATTATATTTATTGTAGTAAAAAATACAAAATTGAAAAGTATATTAATCCCAATTAAATGGGTTTTATGCCACATTATAAGGTATCATGATAAAATTACAAAATAAAACGATATTTTATTAATAATTTTACCAAAATAATTATCAAATAATTTAGATAAAAATTACCGAGCATTTTAGTGTTTCTATAGAGCCAGAAACACGTTACTTTTTGCCATATTCCAGTAATTTTAAACTTTTTTTCTTGGCGTGTTTGATTTTTGTAAGCAGATGCGTAGCATTAATTTATGGTTAATGTTTTTAGAAACTACTGTTAAATATAAATTAATCTGTGACCTAATATTGAAATAGATTCGTCATTTATAAATTAATTTAAATTTAATATTTTAGCATTGCGAATAATAAATAAATGTTGTTTCAAAAATCTTTAATCACAATTTAGTTATAATCATGCATTATCCAATGTAGAAATAAAAAAGCAGCACATTTCTGATAATGTTGGTAGATACGATACAATAGATGCAAAAACTGATATTAAAATATTCTATCGAATTTGGAGTTATTTTCATGATTCAGCCGGGCGCACGAACGTTTGCAGCACGTGTCTGTAAAAGGCATAACACTACTTGACACTGCAGAGAAGTTAAAAGTGAAACCATTTTTTAATTTTTTTCCCAACAGTCGTTGAACAGTCGACCCAATTTTTGGGTTTACGACTACTGATGTTCAACTCCGTAACCTTGTAATTTTGAACCCAATCCAGAAGACAAGGGAACGAGAAATTTGCCTTCGTGGAGGAGTTTTTGATGGAACTAACCCTCATTTGCGTAACATGCTGAGGAAGACCACGTGAACCACCCACGGTTAGCCTGACGACAGGGGGACATCAACCCATGATCCGTCTACCACAGAGGATATTTCACGTCAGCACTGTGGTTGGTGCAAGCAGGAATCGGAATTCGTATCGACCAGCCATCGCCGGGATCGAACCACGGCTCACTTTATTGGAAGTCGAACTTTATCTCCCCTGAGCCATCGTGGTTCCCCATACTTTAATTATCAAAACTCCAACTTGAAACCTGACAAGGGAAGCAAGCTTTCCGATTTAAAAAAGTTTTTTTTTCTTCCTTCCTATGCCTACCCGATTTACACTTGTCATTCAGGTACTAGTTGGGTAGATTTGTTAGCCACTCTTTCGGGGGCACCATTATGTGGGCCAATACGGTGCCCCTGAAATATTAAGGATTTAAAAAAAATAATAACTGAATTATTTCCATTACTAAACTACCCTAATAAGCTAATAATTGGAGAAGTCTTTCTTACTTAAAAATGAAAATTGCGTAATAGAAATATTGCAATTGATTTTTTTTCAAGTTTATGATAAATGTAAAATTTTATTTATCTATTTTGCGAGAGCTGAAGTCAATTTCCTAATTGTAAATATAAATTATTTTTTTTTTAACTAATAGGTATGTTATTTTCAAAATCAAAACTGGAAGCACGAGGCTAACAATTATAATCGATGCTTTTCTTTAAAAATTAAAATTACAAACCCAAATGAATCTGTAGTATAAATAAAGAGGACCAAATTGTATTTTGAGACACAATATGGCTCAATTTTATTTACCATATGAAGGTTTCAAATTGAATCATGTTTCCATTCAAGTTGCACTTCTCACGGTCACTTCCAACGGTCACTTCTTAATTACCCGCACTTCTCACGGTCACTTCCAACGGTCACTTCTTAATTACCCGCACTTCTTACGGTCAAATTAATTTTTATCTGAACATGTTATGGAACAAAAAAAACCTTATACGGAATAATTTTTACAGTAATAATTATAGTAAAATCGGTGAATAACTCTAATTAGATAAATACTACTATCAACATTATGATATATCATTTTACAGTAAAAATGGCACCCAAAGTGTGCTTTATATCATAATTTGATCCAAAATTTTTATAAGAATTAGTATAATGTAATAAATTTCTAAATTTTAAAAATACGATAATAGGATTCATCTTATCATCATATAACCCCTTGGACACAAAATTTTTAATAAATATAATTTTCATATTTTTTTTTGAAATTATTTTTTATTTATATAGGCCAAAATAAGGGAAAAATATTGCATTTAGTATTTTAATAATTTATGATTATGAAATACACCATGAAACACCAATGCCTTGTGTCTTTTTCTGCGCTAAAGAAAAAATCTTCCAAACATGGTTTACATAAAACAGGAATTTTTCAAATTTTATCTTATTTACAGTTATTTAAATCTACGAGAATCAATTATTCGTCACTGAAATTTCTTTATCAATTGTTGAGAGACTTTAGAATAAGAATGAAAATTTTTTTCTAACTACTTTATTTGGATTTCATATTTTAGTTCAGATTTGTTACAGATTAGACTGTTTTTTTAATATAATTAAAGGATACCAAAATATACTTCAATTTGTAGTTAGAGCATCAGAAAAAAAATTTATAAAAGGGACACCGATGTCAGTCTGCGTTAAAGGGTTAAAGTACATTTGAACGATATTCTGGTCCCACATATTCCAGTATTCATAACAGCGTAGATGTTTAAAACCTTCTTATTTAAATTTATATACTTCAAATAAATGTAAATATTTACCTTACTTGTGTAAAAAAATCCTTCAATGTAATTGAGAATTTTTACATGTATAATAATAAATACCGTACCTTTACTTTCAAAATGAGACACTGGTGTCCCTTTCATATATTTTCTTCCGGACGCACTAATTACAAGCAAAAATAAATTTTAGTAATTTTTAATTATAAAAAACAGTCTAATAGTTACTCAAACAAAACTGTAAGATTATCTGAATTATATTTGTACTGAAATTTCAGATACCAAAAAAGTAATTTTCAATTTTTTTCCATTCATATTCAAAAATTTATCAATATTTTATTTTGTAAATTAAGGAAATTTCAATAACGGTTTTTTTTTGTGTTAAATAGCTACAAATAAATTAAAATATGAAAAATTTGTGCTTGAAAGTGAGCTGTGTTTGAAAGATTTCACTTTTAAAGCAAAAAAAAGAAACCGGTGGCAATAAATGCATAACCATAAATTATTAAAATGAAAAATATGACATTTTTCACCTATTTTGACCTAAATTAATACCAAATAATGAAAGAAGAAGGAAAACTATACTTAAAATAATTTCAATAGCTGTTTCTTTTGGTGTTAAATAACTACAAATAAGCGCAATTTGAAAAATTAGAGTTCGGATTTTAGCTGTGTGAGAAAGATTTTACTTTTAACGCAGAAAAAGAAACCGGTGTCTTATGATGTATTTCATAACCATAAATTATTAAAATGCAAAATATAATATTTTTATTTATTTATTTTGGCCTAAATTAATACATAATAATGCAAAATGATGTTATGAATGATATTCTGGTCCATTACAATCCAGTATTTCTGGCAGCGTAGATGTTCAAAACCTTCTTATTCAAATTTATACATTTAAAATAAATATAAATATCTATCTTATTTGTGTAAAAAAATTCTTCAATGAAATTGTGAATTTTTACATGCATAATAATAAATACCATCTTTACTTTCAAGACCACAGTCTTGAAATCCAACAATTGGAACAAACTTTCACCTTATTTAAATATTGAAATGAGGTCTGCGGTGGAGAGTGTAGATTAATTGGGAGTAAAAGTGTAGAAAAGATGTCAGTAATGGAGATTCGACCACAGGACAGTGAATCAATTAGCTGTTGTGTCCAAAACAGTTGTCATTGCAAATGGTGGGTTGAAAGACCATTCAGTGGGAGAATTCAGAGAGCGGTTCATTAATTATTCAAAACTCCAATGAGCACATTTGCGTCTGACAGCCTTGTGACAACCTTGCGATGAGGTTCCTATGATGGAATTTTAAACATAATTCCAACAAGTCAATATCTTAGAACAAACACGAGGAAAGGTATTTTGGCAGGAAAGGAAGGTTCTATAAAGGAAATGTTAGGCTTTGGTTAAAGATTTAAGCATGCTGGATTGCAAAGATTTAAGCATCCTAAATTCAAATTCTTTGTGAACATTTTTATGATGGAATATTTATTTTATTCTAATATAAAAACCCATCCATTATTATTTTAAATATTTCCGTCTATCAAAAAATTTAATTAACATTTAATTATATAATTATTTAAATTACGTCTATTTAATTTTAAATTATTGATAGTCGAGTTATTTTTGCTACCTTTGTAATCATTTAGTTCATACTTGTAAATGGTTGAATATCTTTAGAACAGGCTTGTGACAACCTTGCAAAAATTATATTTAAATTTCCTATGATGGAATTTTAAATATAATTCTAAAAGATCAATAATTTATGCTTTGGTGAGGATTATCCCACAGTTGGTTATAATTTTTATTTAAATAAAATAATTTTATGCATTTTTTTATACTTTTCCAGTCAATTCAAGGGGTGATTTATTTATTTTGAAAATTCAGTTATTCTTTACGGGTTTGTAAGCTCTTGCTTCCTATAAAACAAAACAGCTAAATTTATTTTTCTTTTATTGCCTAGACATTCGGTCAGTTAAAGCAATTTTGTTGAAAAGAAGATGGAGTTCATCTATCATTTTGATTTTTAACTAGTTGCACCAGTTATTCTTTACGAGTTTGTAACTACTTTCTTCCTGCAGAACACAATAGTCTAAATCTCTGCTTCTTTAATCGCGTAGAAATTTGGTTAGTTTAAATATTTTTGTTGATAAGAAGAATGGGAATGAACAAGAACTTAGGTTTACAACTACTTGCTTTACTTATTCACTTGCGGATTTGTAACTACTCTCCTTCTGCAAAATACAACAGATAAATTTCTTTTGTTATTGTGTTGAAAAGAAGGCGGGATTGAACTTGAATCGCAAGTAAAAAGCTAAAATAGAATAACTGATTTTCTTCATTCATAGTCTTGAATTAAATATAAAATGGATTGTTAGTTTTAACTAACTTAAAAAAAACCATTTCGCATATTACTAAGAAAAAAGGAATACAACATTTTCTAAAAATAAGCTTTCGTGGGTAAAACCCTCAACTAAGCTAAACAGCATATTTTTAGCAAAAGACCAGAGCATATATAAAACAAGTTCTGAATCTAACGTCATTAAAATACCTAACTTATTCGACAAGCAGTTTTTTTTTCTTATTTCTAAATATTCCACTTTAAGTTGCTGCGCATAAATATTAGTTTTAAGATTCGTCTTTTAGAAAATGCGTGAGAGCAAAAGTCTAAAGTTTATCATTATTTCTTGTCTTGTCTCGTAAAACTGTCATTTTCGAAAAACACAATAATGGAGAGCTTACGTTTTCCAAATTCTCATAAATGATTCGTAGATAGGAAATATTTTTATTGAATAAGCAATATTTGTTCTATAATAGAGAACAAACGTGTACAATTCAGGTATTGTAAAATCTAAATGGCAAACGCAATCTGGTGTTTCCAATGCTTCTTGTGGGGGAAAATATTAGGACTAGAGTTAACTTTCTTTTCAAAAGGGATTTTATTGGAAAAAAAAGGAAGTATTTTTTTCTCTTCACGTCTTTCCAACAAATGGAGCTTTTCAGTAGACTTCTATTGATTATCGGATGTCTGCTTGTTGAAATGTTTTCTTTTTAGGGAAAAAGACAAGATTTGAGGACAAATATTTACATTTGCTCATCTTTTCTTTAGGGAATTTTCTAGAAAAAGAGCATCAAAATGTGTTTCTAAAGTTTTCGTAGTCAGTGTACCTTAAAATAATTTTTTTTCTTCTGTTTTTCGTTTTTATTTTCAAAAGTGAAAGTGAACGTTATAGAAATATGCTCCGTTCTTTTTAAAGAAAAATAGCAAGCATTCAAACAATTTTATTTTTTGTGGAAATGAATAATATTATTCTCAAGCCTTAAACTAGTAGTTAATTAAGAATATATTTGGATAAATTTTTAAAAAAGTTTTAAGAACGTATTTAAATTTAAAAACAATAAACTTATCTCCCTGGAGATTGCGATAAAAGACTTATTATAATAGTTTTAAAGTAGTTAGACTTTATACAGAATTTGGAGAAAGAACATAAATGTTTTGTTTTTTTGTTTCATAAACGATATAAAAATTTAAAAGAATTTTGTGGACTTATGACTTCATTAATTTTTTAAAAACAATGTACATAATAATATGAACAATATGTTACAAAGTTATTGAGAAAAGCAATATAAAAAGTGCTGGTATTGTACTAAGTGAAAATTCCTCGAGGTAATTTGCAGTAAGGTAAGCAAATAAATAAAAAAGGAATTTGTAGTACCATGATATTAGTTCATAAAGATAATTGTAAAAATATTAGGTCCATTAATAAGTTCTTACGCGAGTTGCAATTATTATTGTAATGAATCGTGATTTTCAAGAATTTGTATTCTCAAGCAAAAACTTTAAAGCAATTTTAATACAATTGAAGCGTCAATTCAACAAGGAAATTTAAGGCATGTTTTAAGGTTTTTTTAAGGTTTTTTTTAGTACCGTATTGATTTGTTAGCAAAAATTTAAAATTTTTTTTAAATAAAGAATCAAAACATCGGAACTACATAGCTTTTACGAGGTACTGAGCTGTCATTTTGAAGGTGTAGAGTTCGACTCTCGGTGGTGGCTTGAAGCCAGCCCAGCTTCATATTAATGGATATCAGTTTGCCTGAAAAGCAAAAGGTGAGATTTTTTACAATACTGACCAAATTGCCTTTGCCATGCCGTTAGTCATACCATGGTCCAAAATGTCATGCCGTTGGTTATGCTATGGTCCAAAAAGTCATGCCGTTGGTAATGAAACTGAGGAGCGTTGACCTCTTTGACCCCAGGCACATAACTGGCCGGGGCGAGTCCATTGTGTACCTGCACGATTGCTTTGCATTCTGTTTATAGAGATCACTTCATTAATAAACACTTCATCGGCGGCCAGATGGCTGAGCGGTCAGCGTGCCTGACTGTTAAGCCAATGGCTGCGGGTTCGAATCCCGCTCTGGGCATGGATGTTTCTCTCTATGTGTTATCATCTATTGAGTGTGATGTGTGAATGTGGCCATCCCTATGAACGGGTATTTGTGGCAGTGTGGCGCGAATAATGCTGCTCGCCCCCATGACTTAGGTTCACAGGTGCCCATTGGGTAACGTTAAATGAGCAACACTTCCGGCTCCTTCCAAGGGGAAGAATGAAAGTTCAGTACCTGCCGTTACGAAAAGAAAACTTCATTAAGAAAGTTTTTTTTAAATTTATATATTTTTTCTGAGCAACGCCGGGTAAAGCTGTTAGCTCGCAAAGGAAGAATTATTACAGAAAAAAAAGTAGGAGTGAAAAAGCAAGTGACAGTTGCAATATAAAAGACAAAAATATTAGAAAATTACATAAACTAACTAGTTATTTGATTATTTGAAGTAAGTATTTTTTCAGATTACTTTAAACTGGATTTTGAGCTTTAAGTTTGAATTCGTGACAAAATAAACACGGTAAATTTATCATAAATTGTTTTATGGTGAAATTAATTTTCACAACTCTTACCGTCATATCCAAGATTAGATTTAAAATCTAAACTCTGCTTTTCAACATATCTTTACGGTCCTTCATTAGTTGTAGCTACCATAAATATCTCCGTTGACAAATACTAACCTAAATACGAATGAAAGAGGGAGGAGTATTTTATTTGCGTCGTATTGGAGCTGCACATTGGGCTATTGTTGACGGTCTGGAAAGCATCCCTGAGGATGAACCATCACAATTTTACATCACAATTTTGATCCTCTGCATAAGGTATGGCTCCCCCGCTTTGGTAGCCCGAGGAATTGCTCGCGAAGTCAAACACTTTACGGTAGAACAGTTTAACGAGGACTTATACCGCGCATCATTGGTCTCTACGCAGGACAATCAAAGTGGTCACCCACCCGCTTAGTGACCGCAGCCAGTGATGCTTGACTTCGGTGTTGTACTGGAAACCGATAGTCCACTTCAGGACACAGATGAATAAAACCAACTAAATAATTAGGGTTAAATTATTACGAAGTCACTCCTAGTATACACAAGTTAAATATTTTTTTAAACGGCAGGCACTGAACTTGCGTTCTTCGCCTAGGAAGATGCCGGAGTTGTTAATCATTTAACGTTACCCAGTGGGCACCTGTGAACCTAAGTCACGGAGGCGAGCAACATTACCCACGCCACACTGCCACATACCCGTTTATAGGGTGGAACACATTCACACATCACACAATAGAGAACACACAGAGAGAGAAACATCCATGCCCTGAGCGGGATTCGAACCCGCAACCATTGGCTTCACAGTCAGGCACGCTGACCGCTTGGCCACCTGGCCGGCTCAAGTTAACTATTGTATGCAATATTATGTCAAAACATTAGTTAATTATTATCCAATTGTCTGAATAGTTAATAATTATGACTATAAGGAATGATATAAAATGAAAGCCACAACCTTTATTTTTATATTAGTAAAAGAGATATATTAGAGTTTTTATTGAGGTTTATAATATATCATTTACAATCTTGGCTTTTATCAAGCAATGACGTGTTATATGAAACTATTTTCTTTTATTTGGACTCAATCCAAAGGAAAGCGTTTTCCTTTAAAATTTAGAATAAATTCATCGTAAGAATGGCATGACGTTAAGGAGTAAGGAAGAAAAAAAAATCCGACTTTTTCAAAATCTTTCAGCCAAACTATAGGAAAGACTGAATTTCCGACGTCATCGGAAGCGAAAAAGTATTGAAAGCCATTCTCATCATTTGTGTCATCGTTTGTTATGCGTCTTTGCAAAGAATAAACGAAGGCGATATTCAAAACTTTTTCCCGTTTTGGCCGCAGTCCAAGTTAAGTGCTGGATGCTGGGGCAATTTGGAAGAAGACGCCATTAGCTGAGTGCGAATCGAGTGTTACTCCGGACTGAGAAGAGTTGGTAAAAAAAGAAGGAAAAAAAATCATATAAAAGTGGGTCAAGAGTTGGAGAGATCGTCTGAGGCAATTGAATTTTTGCGATGGTACATCCCGGCGGACCCTTAATGCGATTAAACTGGACGACAGGGCCGGTGCCTCTGGTAATGGAAGCAGATGTGTAAACGAAAGGGGAGAAAAAGAGGATTTTTTGCCCCCTGCTTCCTTCTTATAATGTTTCACTTGATTTTCGGAACTTCACTTGTCGCTAATGTTGCCACACGAACTAAAAAAAAGAAGAAAAAAAAAAGAATTGCAATCGTTTTCAATTGAGTTGGTAATTTTGTTCTTTATGTCGACGATGCGACTTGTCATAGAGTAATTTTTTTTTAGAGGAGTCACATGGAGTCATTTAATTGCTATTTCTTGTGTAGAGATAATGCCAATTTTATTTTTTCAAAGAAGATATCAAACAACTTTTAAAAATCGTTTTCTCTAATACTTACTTGGATATAATATGAAAGAATATTTTTTGTATTAATAAGTTATAATATATTAAGATTTTTCAAATTTTTCTTATCATTGGGTACGCTTTAAGTACAGTATAGTTTATTGCATGAAATTTGACGATACATATGTTTTTACTGTCATCAAATGCTATTGCAGCAGATTTAACTGTTATTTACCAAACTTTATTCAAAATTTACCAAATTTACTACATTTATCAAATTTTATCTCATATTATAAGACTTTACCAAAATCGTTACCAAAGCTCTTTGGTGAAAATTACTGTGGAAATCTGTGGTTCTTTGGTAAAAATTCGTGTTCCCATAGAGCCAGAAACACAACAAACTTTTCAATATAGTTATACGAGTATTATTCATCAGATTTTTCAAATATTAGGGCTTACAACTGATAGGGTTAAATAAGCAAAAGTAAATAGTAAGGGAATTTTTTCCCGCTGTTTCCGGTATATAAAGATCCGTTTGCTATTGCTCAGATTTAATGTTGATTTAGTACTCACTATAACATTCTATTTGAGCTGTTCATTGCACTAAAGTAGCCGAAGTTTATTTTATTTTATTTCAATGAAAATCACTTTGAAAACAACTTAAAAAAATATCTGACAAGGAGTCAATCGGAAGCAAAAATTTAAGAGAATGATTTAACTCACTATTGTTTTACGTTACGGCTCATTAAATGCGATGAATTTCATATTCTCTTTGGATCAAGGAAGATACACAATCGCCTAAATATTAAGGTGGTTCAGAAGGTTGGTGAAACCATAAACATTATGTTATTAAAAATAATAAAACATATTACATTGTGTTTTGTTAAAACTAATACCGTAATTAGTTATGAATAATTATTGCGATAATTCCTTACATTCATGTTCGCATACATTTTCGTTTGGACGACAGGGGTCGTTAACTGTGAAAAATTATTGCATTGTGTTTTGTTAAAACTTATCCCGTTATTAGTTATGAATAATTAATGCGATAATTCCTTGCATTCACCTTCGCATACATTTTCATTTGGACGACAGGGATCGCTAATCATGAGCATCTATTTTGTTTAGTAAAATTAAAGCTACCTACTGCATATTTTATTAAAATCTTATCATCAGAATAGTAGTCATAAATTTTATTTCATACAAGTTTATAGCATGCAGTATTTCTGAATAATTTCCCCAAACATCAATATGGTTGAATAACTAAGGAAAAATCAGCTCTAAGGCAAGTTTTCTGGCAAGTTGGTGACCATCTATAAATTTCGATTGATTTTCTCCTTTTCAAATAATATCATCTGGACAACAAGGGTATATGTACTTTTCTGTTTTCCTAACATTTTACACGGGGACACTATTCGCTTCATTACAAAATCAATCAGTGGAGTTGAAAGATAAGACTCTAATTCTGTCCTAAGGGCCAAGGGGATGTCTTGTCACCAAATACGTCTGGAACCGATAATCGGAACTCCAGTCATTAAAGTATTCATTAGACAGGGGTGGTCTGAGGGATAAGGGGGGCGGGTATAAACTTGATGCGAATAAATTGATGTTGAAGATAGAAGTTGTGCCCTGATAATTCCTTGTAATAAGAATTGTCTTATTAATGTGATTCGCAACGACAAACAAGAGGAGGAAAGGGTTTTCGAAATGGATAATCTAGTTCTGGACTCATTATCTTTTCAGTAATGGCATCAGATTTGAAAGGAAGTGGACTGAAGTCAGTGTGAAATTGGATCTCGGAATGGTATTTTTTACTTGTTGTTCTATCTGGTTTGATCAAGATGAATTGCAGATTGATCGCGTTAGGAAATATTACCCATTCCTTGTTTATATTTACCTTTATGAGAAAAAGTTTACCAATGTGTTTGATTTAAAAATTCCAGAGAATATTTAATGTTTAGCATGCTCATTTCTATTTTGAATAAAACTGCAATTAATGTTATTGTATAAACGGACGAAAGTTGTAAAAACATTTATTGAATCGTTAATATTTTTAAATAAATTTATAGAATGAAATTAAAATAAAGCATTCAAACATCATGGTGTTTAAATTTCTTAAAGACGATGTTATTTTGGAAGAAAAATAAAAAAATTTCTTATTACTATAAAAAATAGTCCACAAAAAAGAATCATAAAGTGTTTATAACAGATGCAGGTAAATAATATTTCAAAACTAAATAAGTCTGAGCGTCAGTTTTTTAAAACAAATATATGCCGAATCTGAATGAACCCCATTATAAAGTATAATTTAATCTAAAGTCATTATCTTTTTCTCCCTCTTAAAAGAATGTTCTATTCTGATGTCATATGAACGCATTTTCAAAGTTTTTTTATAGCCCTAGTTACGATAGAGACCTCTATTAATATTTTTCCTCACCAAATATATGCCTGAATCTGAATTAACCACATAATTAAGCATTATTTAATAAAAAATCCTGTTCTTTTTCTCCGTTTTAAGATTAGGAATGTTCTATTCTGATGTCATAGTAACGCATTTTCAAAGTTTATTCAATCCCTATTGACGATGGAGATCTCTATTAATTTTTTTACCTAATCAAATGTATGCCCAAATCTAAATATTCCGCCATTATTAAGTATAATTTAAACAAAAGTTATGTTCGTGTTCTCCTTTTTAAAAATGAAGGCATTTAATGGATGGTGTTTTCTATACTAGAATGCACTGCAAATTCTTACTTCCTGGTAACTGTTTCCGGTGTATTTTGAAGCCATTTGGCTCACTGAGTGATTATTGTGTTTTGAGAATCTCTTGAGTAATATTTCTTGTATACGCGTGTTTCTAATCTGATTTATTACTTGCAGTTAAAATAAGAATCGTTATAAGAATTATCATTTGAAGACCTGTCATTTCAAGATGTAAGAATCGCCAATTAAGAAAAAAAAAAGAATCATTATAAAGAACTTCTTACTTTGCCAACGGTATAGCAACTTCGAAATTTCAACATAAATGATAATTTGTAAAATTAACTTAATATGGCTGCTCGAAAAATATGCTAACACTAACCTTTGTTGGTGCTCGGCTTGCAACAAGAACAAATAGTGATAAACAAGTAAAAAGAGGCCAAATCGGAATTGCCAAAAAAGCAAGTTCCTTCTGAATCTGTCAACCATGTTACCTTTCTAACAGTAGGGGAAAAATGAGAGCTACAACCCAATTTTAGCGTTAATGACCTCTCTTGCTATAGTGCTATAGGATGACCGCTACACCCTTCTTCCTCAGTATGGATGAGACTTCAACATCATTGATAAGCTCTTAGTAGGGATGTAGCATGGTTCTTCACGTAGCAGGATTTGAACTAAACAAATGCTTCTTAAAACTTTTGGGTATATGTTTCTTCACAACTATGGGTATAGTTAAAAATTCGACACTTAAATTTATCCTAAACAAGTTTCAAGTAAATTTCTCAATGCAAAAAATTATAAAAAATTCGCAAAATGCCCTTTCATCGATAAATATGTCAAACCGTGTGTAAACAAATCCTTCTTCAAAATTTTGAATACTTATTTATTGAAACATATTGGTATTTTTGAAAAAAGTGATGCTCCCTTTTAAATCTAAAACAAATTTCACAAGTTTGCAAAAACTTATAGCAAATTCCCTAAGTGTCCTCCATTTTGTTAACTCTATATATGCTCTTAACGTGGCATGGTTTAGATAAAACAAATGCTTCTTAAATTTTTTTCAGTATTTATTTCTTTCCCTATATGGGTATTTTATAAAAAATTGACTTTGACTTAGTAATCTGAAGCAAGTTTCAAATGAATTCCTCATTAGAAAAAGTTACAAAAAATTCCCAAAATGTCCTCCACTAAGTTAATTATATACATACTCTTAACGTAAAATTGTTTGAACTAAATATTGCTTCTTAAAAATTCTAGGTATATGTTTTTTCACATCAATGGGTATTTTTGAAAAACTTAACACTCATTTTCAAATCTGAAGTAAAAATTTAGAAGAATTCCTCATTGTAAAAAGTTAGAAAAAATTTGCAAAATGTCCTCTAATTCTTTTACTATATATATGCACTTTACGTAGCATGGTTTAGACTGAACAAAAGCTTCTTAAAAATTTTGGATACTTATTTCTTCATATCTATGGGTATTTTTTTAAAACATTAAAAGTTTTCTTGACCATGCCACCATTTAAACCATGCTACGTTAAGAGCATACATATGATTAACAAAATGGAGGACAATTTGTGAATATTTTGTAATGAGGAATTCATTTGAAACTTGTTTTAGATATCAAAATAAGCGTTAAATTCTTCAAAAATAAGTATATACATGAATAAATAAATACCTGAAAATTTTAAAAAGCATTTGTTCTTTCCAAACCATGCTACGTTAAGAGCATAAATATATAGTTGTTGTAATGAAGGATAAATTTCGATTTTTTTTAATTTTTTGCAATGAAGAAAAAAATTAAAACTTGTTTCCGAGTAAAAAGTGAACTTCAATTTCTTTCAAAAATACCCATATGTGTCACAAAAAAAAGTGCTCAAAATGTTTAGGAGGCAATTTTTACAATGCTACGTTATCATCATACATATAAAAATGAAGGAGGACATTTTGCGAGTTTTTTATTATATTTTGCAATGAGAATTTCATTTAAAATTTGTTTAATTTGTTCATAAAATTCAGATTACAAAGTAAGCCTCAATTTTTTCAAAAATACACATAGATGTGAAAAAATGTGTACCCAAAATTTTTAAGAAAAATATGTTTAGTCCAAACCACGTCACGTTAAGACCATCAATAAAGTTAACAAAATGAAAATTTTTGCAAATTTCTTATAATTTTTTGAAATTAGTAAATTATTTGAAACTTGTTCCTGATTTCAAAAGCTTATTGAAGTACCGTGAAAATGGCTAGTCAGCTTTTGATCTAAAATTGTCTACCTTGGATTAAACTAAGCTGAGGCAAGTCTTAAGGATTTGGATAATGCAATGTACTTGATTACTATCATGGATTCAACTTATCGGAGGCACCGCTTAATGGCTTAATGTTCTTGGCATATGCGTTTTTAAAAATGGCAAATAGGACAATTCTTAAATTTTTACATACTGTTCTTCGATGGCTCAGTATTCTAGACGCCAAAAAATGTTCACCGTACTATTTTCCTAGAGATTTTCTTATTTCAGCCATTCAACCGGGTTTAAATGGGTTATTGCGGATATTTATATGAAATTGTATGATCTCTAATCATAATTAACACAATGCAGTACTGCGTTTTCAAAGTTTCTTCAAATCCAAGTTACAATAGAATTCCATTTAAATTTTTTCTAACTTTAGTTGCAATGAAGCACTCTATCAATCTTCTCCAAATTTTTTCTTCCTAGCCATAATTAAAAAACTCCAAGTTAGTAAATCAATCATATCAATATTGATCATACTCAACTTGAAACAAATTTAAGATCAAGATAAAAAAGACAGAAGTTAAAATATTTACACCAAATTGTAATTTATCGTTTAGAAAAAATAAAGTTTTTCTTTATTTATCCTTTGCATCTAAAATTAAAATACTTCCAAGCATTTTATAGAAACAAAATTAAACAAGTAATCAAACGGTCAAAAAATATCCTTAAGTTCAGTTCAAAATAATAATGATATTAATAAAAGTTCCTTTGACTAATCACGAGTTGCTTAAACTTTAAATTTAGCTATTTAATAAAGCATAAAATAATTAGAAAACATGCTAATAAGACAAAGACTAAAAATAAGACACAGAATTAAATATGTCAAACCACCAGTACCCTTTAGTTTCTTTTCTTATATACTAAGCACAATTTGAAGCAGTTTATCTGACCTGTTTGCTGTTATTACTATTAATTAAGCGTTTCGTTTTCAAACAAGGTAAACAAATGGCCTTAAGAAAGGAAATTAACGATTTACTCTGCTAATTAAAAGTTTGCTAAGCTAATATTTACGAACCAAATCTTTAATCTATTTGTCGCTTATGAATTCTGTTTATATACGTTCTTTTTTTTTTTTTTTTTTTTTTTTTTTTTTTTTTTTTTTTTTTTTTTTTTTACCGTGAAACTAATTCTCGTTTACACTTGCTATTGAATAGATGCGAAAAGATTAGTATTTAGTTTATCTTGCGAAGTATTTTTAGAAAAATTTTGAAATTGTAAAAACGAGAATCACTTAAATTTATTATTAAAGGTTTACAATCGGGATTCTTTTTCTTTTATAAGTTGGCTATAAATGCTTTTGAAACAAAAAATACTATTTATAAAAATAGCAAAACATTTAATTTGCAAAATCATTTCTTGCATATTATGTAATATTGCATATCCTTTTCTTAAACCAAATAATTTGTATGCTAAAAATAATAAATAATAATAAAATAATGAGATTGTATTTCCAAAATGGGATGCCTGCAAGTGACGTAGTGTGGGTATTTCGATCCTGATTGGTTGTTGAAACGTGGCATTTGTTTACGTCAGCAATTGTTCTATCCATTCCATTTCGAGTAAGCCAAGCTCGTCAAATATCAATTCTATTCTCTTAAGTGACACATTCTATATTCTTTCGCGTTTTTTCATAAAGATTTCAATTCTTTTACTATATATTCTTTACTTAACACACAAAGACAGGCATGAAACCTTGTAGAACATAAAGTAATTATGCATCAAAATTACCATGTACACAAAACAAAAATATATCACCGTCACAAAAAATACACAAGCAAATAATAAATCTAACTTAAGTAAAAGACGTTGATAAAAAAGAATTATTTTTCAACGAATTCGATGCACGATACGGTGCTTTATTTAATTAATTTCACACTAATTAATATTTTTACGTATGCAGAGAAACTTAGCTCAAAATTAACACGCCGTTTTGCTTATAAACGATTTTCGGGCTCGGACGTCATAGATCACATATGTGGGGTATTCGTGATCTTCTTCTTCTTAAAGTGCAAGTACCCAATTGTCTGAAATCACTTATTTATTTTGTTTATGGATATGCTTTTAAAACACGTGTCTTTAAAACTAAATTATTTCAATTAATGGTAATTGAAATAAATAATTAAGTTATGCAGTTAGAAGCAAAATTAACGGAGACTATAAATAGTACAGTTGAATATTTCGATGAATTGTTAAACTAAGAAACAAAAGCAGACTCATATGTAAAGCCTGAGATAAGCCAACAAGTCTCAGATGACAACCTCTGTGAAAATCCAAGAACGATAAAACTGGAACTTATCTTTGGAAAATTAAAAGAATTTGAAAGTACCCGGAATAGATTTTATACGTGCTGAATGCTGCTGTAAGAATTTCTTATAAAATTTCTCTATTCGGTGGTCTATTTGGATTTATTATTGTTATTAGAAAATCTTTGTCTTTTCATCTGCTTTCGTTAAAAATTTTATAAGAAATTATTGCAATACATTTTAAGATAAAATTTATGTAAAACGAACATAATACATGAAAAGTTAGCCAAGACTATAAGAACTTGATTTTTTCACATCAATGGTCACTTTATCGGAATTTTTTTCTCCGTGTACGATGTTGGACTGTGTTACTGTCCAAATTTAACCACACTATTGTGTAATCATGTTTTAAGAGGAAAACAATACGTTTCGATTTTGTATCATGTGAAAGGGTTCGGCTAATTCAAACGATATTATGGTTTAACGTGACCTTAAATTTCAGCCAGTGCAAGAACTTTCTTAATCTATACATTCCTAATGCGAATTTCGTTCAAAAAACTATTAAAGAGTGCCCTATTTTTGATATATACTTATAAATTTCCTCTGAGTTTATCAATGACATTATAGATCATACATTCTCTTGATAAAAAAGAGCGTTTTGCTTTTTATTTTTATTTTTTTATTTAAAATTTTAAACTAGTTTCTTAAAATGCGGAACAGAAAAATGTTAAGTTATTAATTAATTTACTTTTATTTAATAATAACCAAAATTTTTTTCTTGGAATCTTTCACAATTTTTGAGTTTTATGTCCTTTGTGGCACTTTGAACTCCTTTTTAAATTTTATAGATTTGATTTTTTTTATCTATTTATTTATTTATTTATTTTTTTTGTTTATTTAATTTATTTATTTAATTTATTTATTTAATTTATTTATTTAATTTATTTATTTAATTTATTTATTTAATTTATTTATTNGATAGCCTATGGGACTTATGGCATAGTATTTTATTTATTTATTTTATTTATTTATTTTATTTATTTATCTCATTCATTTATTTTATTCATTTATTTTATTTATTTATTATTTTATTTACTTATTTTATATATTTATGTCAAGAATTTTTTTACACAAAATTCCGTGATTTACAAAACCTGTCTGATCGAAACTTTTTATTCAAGTACTTTAAGTAACTTTCCAACTGATTTTAGGTCAATTGGGTACCTGACAGTGACTTCACTTGTGACGATCATTACCTGATTGGCTGGTGAACTGTATCATTTGCTTATTCCCCGATTCAACAGCTGCTCAGGTTCGACACCCTCGCTTGACGTCACTTTCAGGTACTCAATCAAACCTGATCCAAAAATTAATTCAGCATGATAATAAATCAAGCGGAATAGCTGAAATGTTGACACATCATTTTGTTTATACACAAGTAGCTAATTTAAGCGGTCGTCTTCTTCTCGAGTTGTAAGTACTGTATTAATAATATTTAATTAAATATCGTTCAAAAGCTCTTACTCATTCATGTAAAAGCTATCTTAAAAAGAATTGAACTTTTTAAAATAATATTAAAATCTTGAATATGATTGGTAAAAATAAAAATGTAACTTATTTACCTTTAATACTATCCTTGTTTATTTATAAAGCAACCAAGTTAAACTATGACCGAAAAATATCATATTACATAACCTCAAAATTCAGTTCCATCGCCAATAAAATAGCTTAAACCTTTTAATATTATTCCCTTGAAAAGGGAAAAATAATAGAATTTCCCTAAAACAAACAGCCCGTAAGACGAAGCCGCGAAGTTATGGTTGAATTGTTATCGAGAAAGGCATTTACAAGCCGATCTCAACTTCAGGTCGGTGAACTATGATAAATTTCGATTGATTTTTCCTCTCTAACTTTCCTATCGAAGTCCAGGCTGAATGTCCAATAATATTATTCTTACTGGTCAATCGGATTTTTACAGTTTCCGTTTGTGCATTATTCACTTTATTAAAATTGTTGTTTTTGTAACAGAACAAATCGAAAATCTTGCAGTATTTGGGAAAAAGAAAAGTTTACTAAAAAGCATTATGCAAATTTATGCTTAAAAATAAGCTCAATAAAAATCGAAAAATTACAATATAGTTTACGATACTCAATGATTGAATTGCCCTGAGAATTGTGGAAAAATTTTCCAATTGTTATAATGTAAAATTATCTGAAATATCAATGAAAAGAAATTCGGGTTTTTAAAAATTTATCTGCAGTGTTTTGATTTAAAAATGCAATTTAATGTTTATTGCTTATGAGAGAAGAAAAATACTCCTGTTTTATCTTCCTGTAGTACTGGGAAATATATAATCCAATTTAAGAATAAAATTGAGAAATATTTTTCTAAGAGAAGCGTATTTGAACAAAGTGATTACTGTTTTGAACATGGGAGTATAGATTAAGTTGAAAAATATAAAATTATAGATGAATATAGGTGTCTTATTTCAAGTAAAATGAATTCAATTTATATTTCCTTTCAACTTGAAATGGAAATTAAATATTTCATTTGTTTAAAATAAAGTTCCCTTATCTTTATTTTACTTGATCATTGATTAAAAATTGAAAAAATATCATCACTAAGTTTTGCTACAATTTTCTCTCTTTGCCTCGTATCTTATTACGGCATTATTTCATACCCTATCGCAGAAGTTTGGAATTCTACTTATTCGAGGTTATGGTTCAATCTAGCGCCGGCATCAAAATAAGGTTCCCTTTTTTTTCAATTTATTGACCGATCTAGCACCAAAAAGGTCTCATAATCAATCAAGAGTTTTTGCTTTCAGAGATCAGCATTAAACCTAGCACCATAATAAAATTTCCTGCTTATTCAAGGTTATGGTTCAATTTAGGGTTATGATAAAAGTTCCTGTTTTTTTTTCAGAATATATTTAAACCTAGCATAAAAATAAGATTTCATGCCCATCCGAGATTATTAGTTCAACTTAGCACCAAGACAAAATTCCCTGATTATTCTAGATTACAATTCAACCTGGCTTTAAATAAAGGTTTCATGATATTCAAGATTCTGGTTCAAACCTGGACTTTGGTAAAGTTTTCCGAACTTTCAAGTATAAAAATAATGTTTACCAAGCATAAAAAAACCTACTATAAAAATAAGATTTGTTGCATATCCGAGATTATAATTCAACTTACTACCATGATAAAATTCCCTGATTATTCTAGGTTATAATTCAACCTAGCCTCAAATCAAGGTTTCATGCTTTTACTAGATTATGGCTTAATCTAGCGCTATGATAAAGTTTCCTGTTCTTTTCAGGTTGTGGTTAATATCAAAATAAGATTTCCTTCATATCCTAAATTATGATTCAACCTAGTACCATGGCAAAGTTTTTCGGAGAATCAAAATTATGGCAAGAACTAGTGCTTTATTGATGTTGAAAGTTCAAGTTTCAACCTAGCACCATGGCAAAGTTTTTCGGAGAATCAAAATTTTGGCAAGAACTAGTGCTCTATTGATGTTGAAAGTTCAAGTTTCATATTATGGTTCAATTGGAGACAATTTTTCTGCAGTAAAAACAAGATGGTTGCCATTCTGAATGTGTTAGTATTGAACAGAATAGGAAATATAGAATTATTGATGACTTTTAAGATTTTACAGTATTCGAATACATCTCTCGAATAGACATTAATTCAATTTATATTTCTCTTTCGATTTGGAATGGAAATTAAATATTTGATTCGCTTGAAATAACAATTCCCTTGACTTTACCTTACACGATGATTAATTAAAAATTGAATGTAAAAAAAAAATACTAATCCACAGTGGCTTTGAAAGATGATTGGTATCCATTACTAAATTTTAATGAAAAACGAAAAGTGGAAATGACTTTTCATTCCTCTCTTGAAACTTAATATCGAAAACAAATATTGAATCTCGCTATACATTACTTTAACATGTCACTATCCACGTTCTACGGTCACAAAATCTTTGTGGGAATTTCTTCGCTTTGTTTCGTATCCTATTAAATGTAAATGAGCATTTTTCCGGAATTAGCAAATCGATTGCAGAAAAAAAAAGATTAAAGTTTCGATGACTGCGCGATATTTAATCGATTATGAAACTCGACAAAGAATTCAATGATTGCTTTTTCCCACTGATGATTGCGAAAATAATTCTTGTTACTTAAAATTGCTTCGGTGAGTTAATTTTATTCCATTCTTTGTTTTAAAAAGTATTGAAAATCGAGATCCTAAGTAAATTCAAATGAAAAGTCGAGAGTATTAATTTCTGAACCCTCCCTTTAAATTGTATTTCAATTTATCAACTTTCGCAAGATTTCTTTTTTTAATTTTAACATTGACATCAACAATATCATGGAAAATAAATTCCTATTGCTGCAAATTTATTACAAAATATAGAAATTAAGACTTTATAAGACTGTTAACAAGACGATGATACTAGATGATGCTACTTTTCTATAAATTTAACTTCATCAAAGCAATGAGCTATCAAAATTTATTTAACTGTAATTTTATAAATTACATTATTTTTTCTTCAAAAATTATGCAAATCAATAAAAAAAGCTACTAATTCTAAATTCACGTGAAAAATAACACTTCTATAGTTGTATTTGTAAACGTAATACCCTGCTTTTTACGTTTTAATTGATTACTTAATTGTGCGAGTAGTAGTCAATACGCTGTATTCTGCCTAATATAAGAATTATAAAAATTTTGAGTAATTAACTTAAGCATTCAGAAAAAAATGTATGATCGAAACTACCAGAATGTGGTAAAATTTAACGTGTTTCTAACCCTATCGGATCACTAAAAAGCTCAGAAAATTTTACCAAAGCGTCTTGATAATGATTTTGGTAAAATTAAAAATAAAATATGGCTTAATATTATGTTAAAAAATTGAGTTAATGTGGAAAATTTGGTAATTATATCATGATAACTAAGGACATGATATAAAAACTTTTTATTCAGTTAAATGTACTTTTTAGTTTCGTATTTTTAACTTAATGTGTGGTAATAAGAACCCTACTTTTTTAAACCTGAATTTCTGATAAACCGTTACAATATATTCGGAAAAATTACAAATGATTGGTTTAAATACCATATTTTTTCTTTTAACTAAAATGTCTTTATCATTCAGTACAGTAATTTCAACAGATTTCTTTTTCTCTAAATAAAATAAGTTGATGATGAAGCATATTGATAACGATAAATCATGCTGGCGTCATGAAAACCGGACTGATGAATAAACTTTAGCGTCATTAAAAATTATCCCTACGTGTAAAAGCAAATGTAAAATAGAATAAATAAATAAACACTTATGTTTAAGTTTGCATTTAATTTTATATCATGAAAATTAGCTAGCTTTAAAGCTTGTTAGTTTGAAAATGCTTAATTTTTTCTAAGATATTTAAATTAATTTTAAATTCTAAAAATGAATTATTGTCTAATTGTCTATAAATTATTCATCGCCTTTAGTGCATTCAGACTGTAACATGAGATTGTGGATCTCCTTCAGAGATTGTCAAAAAGAGCTCTTTAAATAAGAGCCTCACACGAACATTATGAATAGATTTTAATCTACTTATTCGTGTTGCTAATATTCATTGTTTCAATATTTTTTCGTGTTTCTTTAATTCACTTTTTCCGCATTTGTTGAGAAGTCACTGGAAGTAGTTTTGATGATCTTTTCTAAAGGTTTTCTTTAACGTAAAGTCTATGGAAAAAATTCCGTGACACCCAGAAGTGGTCATAAATGGAGGAGGTCGTTTCAAAAAGGTGGCTTTTCATGGAGGTTTCATTGCACTTTTTAATAACATAACGTGATCAAAATGTGCTCACAATCATAATATGCACAAAATATGTACAACTAAAAAATACTATCGACATTGCACGAGAAAAAAAATTACCTAGGGTGTTATATATATATAAATAGAATTACTTTTTTTGCTATGGAATGTTTCTGAAATGCTATATACTATTGAATATTTCTATATTGTAAGTTGCAGACTGCTGAAGCACTCTATTTTAAAAAACCGTAACAGTCACCACTGTTTTAGGTGCTCAACTTAACGTCACATTTTGTTATGCTGCGCAAAAACTATAAGACTTTGAACTTTAAAATTACAAAAATGTACCTGAGTAGGAAAAGGAATAGAATTGCGCATGTGTGTAGAAAAATGCGCAAGGAAAACAGTGAAAAAAAATTAGCATTCTATATTATGAACTATTAAACTTGTAGGAAAAAACACCTCGCGGGCCGCTCTGCATACCATAGGAATGCACTTATTGTGTTAAAATTTGACAGGTTGTTTATGAACTAGACACGAGCTTCCGTTGAGATTGCAAGTTTTTTTCGAAAAATTAAGCGCCTTTCTTGCAATTTTTTCCTCGCAGTTTCTTCTTTTTGTCAAATTTTGTTTTGTAGCGCAAAATTTGTAAAACTTAGAAACTTGTAACTGCAAAGGGGTGTAGAAAAATGTACAAGATGTTCTATGAAAAAAAAAAGTTCTATGAAAAAAAGATTTATTAGTTCGAAAATTATCAAGTGTTAAATTTGAAGTAAAAAAAGAACGACACAACAAGTATGTCGGAAGATCTACCTCCCTCTAAAATTCAACTATGAAAGATGAGATGAAATTTGACGTGCTAAACTTTCTATTTTAAATTATATACTTAATAAGGTTTCTTTTTCTTTTTGTGTAAAAATTCTGATTTGTTTGAAAATTAAAACAATTTTACGTTTCCTTTTCCTTGATCTTCTCTCTCCTTTTTTTTCTTTTTGCTTTAAGTATTTAAATAATGATTATTTCACCATTGTTATCGGAAGATTTATCTTTCTCGAGATCAAAGTCAAAAGTAACAAAATAAAGTAAAAAGGAAAAAAACGTAAAAAGAAATAAAAGAAAAAAAAGTAACAAAAAGCGATCAGACGTTGCTAAATCTAAACTATAACATTTGTAGCGGAATTTTTTAGAAAGATTAATGTTTAAAAAAAAAAAAAAAAAAAAAAAAAAAAAAAAAAAACTCTTGCAATTTGATTTACTGCACTACAATTTCATGTTATCTCGCTATAGATTGTTAATAAGTAATATTGACTGACATTTATTACTTCTTATCGTACCTCACATTTTATATTCCTAAGTTTGAATTTTTTTTTTAAAAGTTAAGTTTGTTATTTTTCAAATTCAAATAACCATCATTTTGTTACTATTAACATATTAACAAAATGTTCTTACATAAAAGTATACTAATTGCATATTTTATATACAAACTAATATTTTTCTTCTTATGTAGCGAAATTTAAGGAGAAAAAAATGAATGCGAGAACACAACGACAAGCGCAGTTTTCTGTTGAAACAAAAAATTTTAAAAATCACAATTGCAATTTCGAGTGATATGCTGTTTGATTTTTAATGGCATTTTAACTATGGAGTGACATTTGGTATGATTTCTTATGGCATTTTAACAATGGAGTGACATTCGGTTTGATTTTTCATTTTCTCGTGGTGCATTATTTTCGTGGCATCTCGTGGTGTTTCTCTCCTTGTAACGCAAATGTGGGTTAGCTCCATCAAAAAGTCCTCCGCGATGTCAAATTTCTCCCAATACTCGTTCCAGGAGTTCCCTTGTCTTCTGGATTGGGTTTAAAATTACAAAGCTACGGAGTTGAACATTAGTAGTCGTTAACCCATAAAATTGGGTCGGCTGTTCAACTTCGGTTCTAAAATAAAATAAAAAAATAAAATGGCGTATGTTTTTATTGTTCTGAAACAATAAATATAATTCCAATAACCGAATCATATTTATTTCATTTTCAAAATTTAAACTGAACAATACCCGCTATTTACTTTTCTTTATGTCCCATTTATCTGAATGTACTGAAAACTTGCGTCTTTTCCTTAGAGCTTTCAAAACAAAGAAAGAACTATATTTCTGAACTGCCTATCTCAAGGACATTCAATCGATGTCCCGTGCAGAGGCGACATTAGCCCATGTCTCTCCTTTTGCATAACATTAAAAGCCCCCCTTTCGAGTTTCTAGACATTCCTTTCCTGATGGACGGTGGTGGGGGAGGAGGGACAAGTTTATGGCTGGATCTCACGCGCTGCAGTGCCCTAAGCTAGGGGCAACTGGAAGAGGCGGCTACTGTCAAATAATGTTACAGATATAAAGGCTTGAAATATCGGATCTGTAGTCGTCCCTCGGTACGGAATTAATTGAAATGTCGGTGGCAGCAATGGATAAATGGATGTGACATATCATTTCTTGAAGACATTTTATCTCGTACAGTTGTACTTGGAAAAGTAGGGCAATTTTATCGAATTAAGATGGCTATACTAGATAGGAAATTAATGTAATGGTTTATGCAGAGACGTGCACTTAATGTGAATCCTGTTCGGGACAACAAGCTATTTTGTCAAATTGTTTGACCTCAAATTCTGGGGAAATTAGTCATCTAGCATTATTGCACTTAGTTCCCTCCAACGCAAGATTTATTTTAATAATTTTTCCATTGTGGGACAAAAAAAAGTCAATAACTTCGAAAGATGAAGCAGGGTATTTTTTTTGAATTAAGATAGAAATTTTTTATTAATCTCTGTGTTCATTTTAAAATGTTTGTTGAATTTATTTATTTTATTGAAATGTCTATTATTTTGGGATAAAAAATAAATAAACATTGAAAGATGAAACAAGATAATTTAATCCTATTGAATTGCCTATGGATTTCTATATTTCTAAAGAATATTTTATTCATCTTAGCCTTCATTTGAAAATATGCGTCGAATTGTGGCCATACGTGTGGAAATACACATTATGTAACAACACTTAAGACAGGTTGATCACTAAAGTTTAGAGCCAGCTTCTTATCTTTCGAATGATTTTAAAATATAGTAATTAAAGTGGTGCCTAGGTTTGGTAAAATGGCCATGCTCTACTTGATCAAAACTTACACCACCATCTATTTAATTACTGAAGAGTTAACATTTCTACCTTAACTATTTTCTGCCTCATGCCTCACTCAAAACAGTGCTAGATTAAAAAAATGAGTGAATATACAAGGGGCATTTTGTAGGAATAGATATTGATGCTAAGAAAAGAGCATTTAAAACACTTTGGATTATTCACGATTTCCTACAATGAGGCGTTACGATCTTGATATTGAAAGATATAATTACACGAGACAATTCTGGTAAAATTACCCTCTTTTATGGTAGTGATATTTCTGATAAAAAAAAACATCATAATTCTGGGCAATACAACTAAAATACACAATATTTAAACTATTAATTCGGTTATTTTCCCGTTTATATTGTAATTGTTTATAGGAAATACTTTTCAAAATTATAATTCATTTTACCACACATTTAGTAAGAAATACATAACTGGAAAGTAAATTTTACCAAAAAAATGGTTTTTATGCCATGCTCCTATGTATCATGAGTAAATTATCAAACGAGGTACCCATATACCTATTTTTATCACCCGCATGAAAACCATATTTTATTCATAAAGAAATTACCGAGCTTTTTGGTGTTCCTCCCAAGCCAGAAACACGGAAAATTTTTCTCTATTCTTATTGTTCTGACCGTACCTTTTTCCTTCATGTATAATAGTTGTTATAATTTTTAACCCTATTAAAATTTATCACAATTTTTTTAAGAATGATGCTCATCAGAAAATTCCATCAGCTTTTTTTAATATTTAATGTTGTTAATATACAATTAAATAATACCTCCCATGCAAAATTTGAATACCTCTTAATAATCAGATATATGAACACACTAATTTAAATATTTGTTCAAATTAATTTTCTGCATGATGGTTTGCTTTGATTTATTATTTTCTGTCCTTTTAATTTGATTCGTTTGAAATTCTGACTGTACTCATTCATTGAATAAAATTAGCTGCTCTTCATTGTTTATCTTCATGAGCTAAAAGAGATAAGACAGGTGTGTAAAGTTTGTATTTTTACTATCAGTTACAATAAGCAGGGAAAAATAACCTTTGCTGAAATAACCTGAATTGAGTCAATATTATTCATGAAAGATTCTGAATTAATAATTTCCGCATCATGACTTTTACTCATGCTTGATTGTTATTCGGCACGATTTAATAAAAGTTACCTTTTATCTCTAATACAAGTAACATATTTTCAATAGTTCTGGAAGCTTAATTACAATTGTGAGGAAAAGAAACTTTCTGATTTTAATAATTTCTTCATCTTGAGTTTCATTCTTGTTAAATTGTTATTTGGCACGATTTAAAAATAGTTACCTTTATATCGAATGCAAGTTTTTATCATCTTTTCATTAATTCTAGAAACTTAATTACATGTATGGAATTGAAATGTCTAAATTTAATAATTTTCACATCTTGAGTTTTATTCATGTTTGATTGTTATTTGACACGATGTAATAAAAGTTACCCTTTATCCTTAATAAAAGTTTTTAACGTATTTTCATTTATTCTAGAAACTACAAGTGTGTGGAAATGAAACGTCCTGAATTTAATAATTTCTTCATCTTGAGTTTTATTCATGTTTGATTATTATTCTGCACGATTTAATAAAATTTACCTTTATCTCGACTACAAGCTTTTAATATATTTTCTATTATTCTAGAAATTTAATTACATTTATGGGGACATGAAAAATTCAGAATTTAATAATTTATGCCACATGAGCTTTTATCATTGTTTAAATGTTATTCGGCTTGGTTTAAAGAAGTTTGCTTTTGAACTTTAAAGCAAGTTTTAAACGCGCGTATCTTCATTTATTATAGAATCTTAATTACAATTACATGGAAGTAAGACATTCTGAATTTAATAATTTTCGTATCACACATGAGCTTTATTCATGTTTGATTTTTATTCGGCATGGTTTAATAAAAAATACCTTTTATGTCTAATACAACTTATAATGTTCATTAATTCTAGAAACTCAATTGCAATTGCCTGGAATTGAATTATCTAAATTTAATAATTTCCACATCTTGAGTTTTATTCATGTTTGATTGTTATTCTGCACGACTTGGAAAAAATTGCCCTTTATTTCTAATGCAAGTTTTCAACTTCTTTTCAATTATTCCAGAAACTTAATTACAATTGCTTGGAATTCAAATGTTTGAATTTAATTATTTCCTCATATTGAGTTCTATTTATGCTTGATTGTTAATCAGCTCTGTTTAATAAAGGTTACCTTTCATCTGTATTACAAGATTTTAATAATCATTTATTCAGGAAAATTTATTATAATTGTTTGGAATTGAAATGTTTCAATCAGGAAATTTCCACATCTTAAGTTTTATTTATGTTTGATTGATATTCGGCATGATTTAATTAAAGTTACCTTTTATCTGATACAGGTTTTTAATGTATTTTCAGGCCGGGATAGCCTGGTTGGCAGGGCGCTGGATTTCTGAGAACGGGAGTTTGAATCCAGCCGGCCGAAGACTCCCCGTGCAGTAAATGGTGACAGGAGCGCGTTGAATCTCTCAGATCACAAAGCACTCCATGTTACCATAACAAATCAGTACCTCTGGGGATACTGAATTGGATATTGATCCTTCTCTGGTTCAGGTCAAAATTTCGATCTGTTGTCGAATGAATGGATGTGTCCACCATATAAACGGGTGTGACGGATGGGTATGGCAGAAGTTGAATTCTTTGCCATAAATGGCGTCACTGAAAAACGAGAGCAATCGCACCCCATTTGACTTAATGGCCAAAGACAACAACAACAACATATTTTCAACTACTCAAGATTTTAATTACAGCTGTCAGGAAATGAAGCGTTAATTTTTTAGATGTTATTTTTGAATGATAATCCAGAAGATTTCTTAATTTGGCAATTTTTTCCCAATGCTTACACGATTGACACTCGTCGGTACCAGTAGGACAGATTTGTTGGTCACTTTTTGAGGGGCACCATAATAGGTGGGCCAGCGCTGCTCCCACAGCAAGGACAAATAGTACAGAGAATGAAAGTACATCCATGCTTTGTCCGGGATTTAAACCCTGGACCTTTGTGTTGTGAGGTCAGCTTCCTGACCACTACACATTCCGATCGCAAATCTGTAAATTATGGAAAAGATAATTATTGCAATGATTTGACCAACCCTGTTCATGCCATCTTGAATATAAATTAAAATTAGCTACTTTCTTCTTATTAAAGCTTATAGCCCCACACTAAAAGATAAGAGGATTTTTATGCTTTTATTTTTTGCACTTATACTATAATATGTAATTTTCTGCACTGATAATCTATTGTTGCGTATATGGCGTATATCTAAATAGTCTATTTGTTGTTCAAATTTTTGCGAAACACTTTTCTTTATTAAAGGAATAATAGGATTTATTAAAATTTCAGATCCATGTAAATAAGTAATTCTTTGTAAGCCAGTTTTTAACTAAACTTTTAATCAAGATAAGGTAGGTTTGGGAGCAATAAAGACTGTCTAGTATAATTACACATCCAAAAAACACCAAAAAAAGCTCTACACATCTTAAACCTATTAAGTACCTGCCTCTGAGTAAATGGTGAAAAATCGCAAGATCTCGCGCTTTGGGTTTGGTAGGAAGGAGTAAATGGGGGAATCCGAGTCAATTTATCCTACCATCTCTTCCAAAAAAAAGACAAAAAGGGAGTTTATACAAAATACGAGTTCATGTAATGAACATTTTAATAAAAAAGTGAAAAATGATACTTTTTATCATTAAAAATCTTTCTAACTTCTAAAATCTTATTGCTCACATTTTGTCTCATTTGATCCAGCTTCAAAAAAAGATTCACTGGAAGCAACACCACCTCATTTCTTTCTCACTTATCTAAAGGTTCATGGGATTTTTTTACCACTTACTAAGAGGCAGGTACTTGGTAATTTTATGATGAATTTAACTTTTACTTCTTTTTGCATGTCCAAAATTTAGTGATTTTTGAGCTATGTTTACATTCTGAATGTAAATTAATACTTTATTGCAATAAAAATTATTAGTAAAGAGTAATAAAAAGTTTTATGCCTTGAAGGGTAGTAATAACATTCGAAATAAAACGGACTTTTCTTTATTTAATTTTTAAGGAAAGTTAATAATACATTTTATTTGCAAATAAATTTTAATATTATGTTTGAATTTACATAAACCTAAAATAATGTAAAACTTGTTTTATAAACTCTCATCCCCCGCATAAATTAAGGAATGATGTTTAAATTCCCTGAAACTCTTGGTAAAATTGATTTTGGAATATTTTCAAATGAAATTGTTATTCGACTTCATTTTACATTAATGATATTGACTATAATGTGCAGTATTACTATCTTTTCAACAGTGATCAAGTTATGTAAATTAAATAAATCATAGGATTTGATTATCTAGAAAATGATGCTTTAAATTCATGGCATCCATTTTCAGTAGCATATGAGTTTTTCTGTGCTAACAATTAGATGCAAAAGAAAAATAAATAGATAGTGAGTTCGATTAATCGATATATGTTCCAGCTGACTTTTTATTTCGTATTTTTTTTATGGAAAATGCTCTCACGGAATATACATATTATTCAGGCAAAACCGTGGGACAGAAATTGATACAAGAGTATGGAAATAGACCTATGAAAAAAGAATTTTCATGTTCTTGTAATAATGAAATCTTTTTGTAACTGAAACAATTCTTAGAAGGTTGTTGTCTCGTTATATTTTTGGAGTTGAAGGTGTTATTTATGTAAAGAAAAAGAGTTTAAAGTGGAACAATTTTAAGAAATTTCGAAAAATGATAATAAATTTTTTTTTTCACTTTGACAATCTATCTACTCAAGAAAATTTTTCTAAATATATAAGTCCAGCATAAAAAAATGCATGACCTAGATACCTTTTTTAAGATTTTATGTCTTATAATTATTCTTTATCTCGAAATATTTCATTTTTGTAAAAGAATACTCCCTGAAGAGAGCCCTTAAGGTTTTTCAAATCGATATATTTTGCTTTGGTTTTATGGATAAATATTAGAAAGAACTCCTTCTTGCGGATATAATCGTGTAAGCTGATGAGGAGATTATATCTTCATTATTTGTTTTCCGGCTTTTTCATACTTTTTTAATATATATATAATATATA
>NC_092208.1:56068117-56089922 GCF_043381705.1 Parasteatoda tepidariorum
TATATATATATATATATATATATATATATATATTGCAGAAATCAGTTATTCTATAGTTTATTTAGTAAATAAGAAAATTAACAAGGATTGTTCATTCAAACTACCTACGTAATCTACTACCTACCAAGATAATATGTCTATCACTAATTAAATTGACAATAAGATATTTGCAGGAACAACAGCGACGTTTCTGTACGCTCAAATTAACTTAATTTTTTAAAATTACTTTTCTCTATCTGAAGAATCAAATAACAAAACTGGAAAAAATCAGTATGGCCAAAACAATCAGAATGTGGTATAATTTAACGTGTTTCTGGAATTAATGGGAAAATTAAAAAGTTCGTTAAAATTTAAAGATAAGTTTTAGTGATGACTTTGAAAATTAACTATAAAATATGGTTTCATAAAGTGTGATAAAATGTGTTTAGTGTGATAAAAATTAGTAAATTTGTTATGATACTTTAAAGCATGATATAAAAATCATTTATTTGATTAAATTCACTTTTCAGTTTTGTATTTTATGTTAAATGTGTGAATGTGTGGTAATGAGAACTTTAATTCGTAAAACCAGAATTTTCGGTGAACTGTTACCGTAAGGGCGGAAAAATTACCAATTTAACAATTTAAATACCGTCTATTTTAGTTTTATTATTCAGAATTATGTTTTTTTTTCTTTTTGCAAGAAATATCATTGCCATACAGTAATTTTATCAGAACTTTTATTTCGGTGTACAATCTGCACTGTAGTTGAGAGAATCAAGCATCAATTACTTTAAAAACTATAATACAAAGAATAAAACTGTTTAATATAAAATTATACATATAAGGAACTTTACATAATGTCTAGTTATTTTTCAGAATTCAAAGTTTCAGGTCAATAAATAACAGTTACAAATTAGTTGATAGAATGAGTGAAACAAAGCTTTGAAATTTAACGTTACCAAAACCGTAAATGCGCACATTACCTATGTCGGAAAACTCTTGACTCCGCACTTTAATGGATCATCCTACTTAATCTATCTATCAGCTAGTTCATGAGTAAATAAACGGCTTTCGAGTTTAGCCGATAATGTATACGTTAATGGGTTATTATTTAAAATTCATTGACATTGAATAATTGATAAGAGAAAAAAGAAAAATGAGAAAAGTTAACTCCAAAACAAAAGTGAAAATTCTCGGAACTATTTCGAAATCTTTGCCATAGGTTTGAAAGAAAGTACTATTCTATTGATGACCTGAATGGATTTATTCTATAAAGATTGCACAATAGAGAAGTAAAAGATCCGTGATAATGTTCATGGCGAAATACTAATCAGTCAAACTGTGCCAAAGAAAACAATCTACTCTTCATTGCAAGTTAAGAAAAGACCATTACGGTATAGGATTTAAGTAAATCTTCGGTGACTGCATGCAGTTCCATTTTATATAGCTATCAAATTATATAATAATGCTTTAACAATAGAAAAGGATTTAATAGTTAAACTCGTTGGGCAGAAATTTAATTCGGGCTATTTTTTACTCTATATATCATAGAATTATTAAAAAAGGGTTATAGTTTCGTAGTTTTACTGGAATCCTAGATTTGGCGATATATTTCGATAAATAAGGAGGACATTAGTTCTTGAAAAAGAAGCAACTGTATGACGTTGTAAGGACATTTGATTTGATTGCAACCCTAAAAATGGTGCGTCTGACCATGCCCATAACAAACCAAATACAAGATAAAGAACTTTTACTTTTCTTTCGCTGGAGAAGAAAATCGTCTGCAAGAAGCAATATTTTTTATGTTTCATCAGTTTCTTTAAATGCGAACAGAAAAGCGCATATTTGTTATGATTTTTAGATATAATTTCTATTAATTCTTATTACTTGTTAATTGATCAATCAATAAGTTTTGATTTCCCTATTTCACATGATTCAAGAGAGTAAGCAAAAAGAAGGCTGTGTAAAGTCGTTTCGAGAGTTGGCGATGTTGATATTCGTTTTCTCTGGGAGCTTGGCATCCATTTAGCATGAACATAGATGCCAACAGGCTCTCTCCATAGAGATAATGGTATTTTCTAAACTTGCAACAGAGAATAAAACATTTATTAACTTAGTAAGAATTATAAAAAATGATTTCATGCGTTCACAACGGGTACTTGTAATATAGGGTTTTACTAGATTTAGAAATTTTCTTCGCAAACAATTCTGTTGCTTAGCAACCACGGAGAAAAAATTAGCTATTGGCAGGAAGTGGCTCAATTACTCCCTTATGCTTTGAGACTTTGAAGCAGAATTTTTATGAAACATATTTTTCATACTATTTTCAATAATTTAAGTCAAAATCAGTGAAAAATATTATATTATTTAGCCTCTAAATAATTTATTGCTATGAAATACAACATGAGACACTTTTTTTGCTTTACAAGTAAAGTCTTTCAGACATGACTCATGTCCAAACGATAATTTTTCAAATTTACAGTCAATTAGATCTAAGAGAAGCAATTATTCATCATTGAAATTTATTTAGTTTACAAAATCAATTNCATGGGTTAAATTTAGTAGGAACAACACAACCTGTGACGTAGGCTATATTATACCCAATTAGATCTAAGAGAAGCAATTATTCATCATTGAAATTTATTTAGTTTACAAAATCAATTATGGAGAAATTTTCGAAAATGAATTCATATTTTTTTTCAAACTGCGTTTTTTTTGGATATTAATTTTTGTACAAATATAATTCCGATAATCTAATAGAGTTTTTTAGTGACTATTTGACTGTTCTTTTCTTATCAGAAAATACCAAAATATATTTTTGCTTCTAATTGGACCTTCAGAAAAAAACATAAAAGGGTCACAGGTGTTCGATTTGTGCCAAAGGCTAACGAATCACATAGGAAATTATATAATATTTATCTTTCCACCTCTGAATCTTCCTTTATTAATATAGGTATTTATTTAAAATTATTTATTATGTTGTTATTGAAAATGCTTAGTTTAAAATACTTCAGAACAGACAGTTGAAAACAGTGTCACGTGACACCTCATAAAAGGCAATAATTTTAAAATCTTAGGCTATAATAAAAACGCGATACAGAATGAAAGGAAGGCATTAAATTTCTCACAAGAGATACGGATAAAATGAAATCGATAATACTCTGAACGAAGAATCATTGCTCTCTTTTCGATTACATAAAAATATGACGGGGAATAAAGTTTTCGATTAAAAACTACGGGATTATTTAGAACAATTACTTCAATATTACGATGGTCATCAGGAAATTAAATTTCTCATTACTCATAAAACCTAAACCGAATCATAATAACCAGAAAATATTTACTACAAATGATACGGAAATAGTTTTGTTACTTTTCATTACAAAAACTACTGGAATCGTAATACTTGTCTTACCGTTTTGTTATTCAGTATCATAGTCTGCCATCTGAGTGTAGGTTTAACATATCAGAGCCGTATGTATATCTTTGTCAGTGGAAAAGTGATACCCGAAAGTGCAAAATAAGTTGCTGAAATCAAGATGTGTGCTAGTGATGTTTTAATAAGCGACAATTTTTGTTCGCATGAGTGAACTTTGAATTACAAATGAATTCTTCAAAAAGTCGCTTCAGAAGTTTCATTGAGAGGTGAGTTAACAGCAATCCTTATCCTGATTTTGCCCTTCACTAGCTTCCACCTGTTCTTGTATTTGAAGAAAATCCTGTGTGAGCATCACTTTTGCACAAAGACAGTTGTGAGAGGCTGGCTCCATTCTTCTACAAAAACTTATCTCGTCTTATGACTAGTGTTAAGATTATGCTGAAAACGTTCTAAGATTGAGAAATAAATTAAATATTAGACTCTATTGCAATAAATCTTCCCAAGTTATGTTTCTTTTTATCAGTGTCTCTATTGCAATAATATTCCCCAGATAATTTTATTACGTCTCTTTTCATAAGTGTCTCTATTGTAATAAATCTTCCCAGGTAACTATGCTTCCAAATATAAGTATCTCTATTGCAATAAATTCTCTCAGGTTATGTTTCTTTTATCAGTGTCTCTGTTGCAATAATTCTTTCGAGGTAATTATATTAATATTTCTATTTATAAGTGTCTCTAACGCAATAAATCTTTCCAGGTAATTATGTTATGTTTTTATTAGTGTCTCTATTGCAATAATATTCCCCTGATAATTTTGTTACGTCTCTTTTTATTAGTGTCCCTATTGTTATAAATCTTCCCAGGTAATTATGTTTCCAAATATTAGTGTCTCTATTGCAATAAATCTTCCCAGGTTATGTTTCTTTTTATCAGTGTCTGTGTTGCAATAAATCTTTCCAGAAAATTTATGTTATGTTTCTTTTTATTAGCGTCTCTAACACAAATAAATCTTCCCAGGTAAGTATGTTTCCAAATATTAGTGTCTCTATTGCAATAAACATTCCCAGGTTATGTTTCTTTTTATCAGTGTCTCGGTTGCAATAAATCTTTCCAGGTAATTGTGTTATGTTTCCAAATATTAGTATCTCTATAGCAATAAATTTTCCCAAGAATAATGTGATGTTTCTATTTTTTTTTAATGACAGTGAGAAACTTACTTTCTACATGACCCTTGTAAATCTCTTAACAGTCACAAAATTCCATTTGTCAAGTCGTTGTCTCATTAAAGGAAAATGAAATATAATTGAGTCGGAAAAGTCTAATAGTGATAGCTTAAAAGTCGTTGGCTTTGCCCGGAAATAATTGAGGTTAAACATTTACTTAAACTTCCAAGTATTCGACTGCATAAAACGTTAGTAGTTTCCTACTTTGGAAAAAGTAACTCCAGAAAATGAAGGATTTACTTCTGAATTACTTTTTGCTTACTTTCTAAGTTAAAAGCTGCATCTAGTTAAGCTCCTGAAACTTTTCCACATTCTTTTCGAGTGCCCCATTTGTGTGCTGATTGAGACTCTGTTTCACGTCGCAAAATTTGTATTTAAAAAAAAATGGTTTGCAGACATTGGGTTTGCGGTTATACTCCTATGACTATATGATGCTTGATAACGGAAAAATGTCATCATCTTTAAAGAATATTTACGTGGAAAAGGTCGAAATGCTCCGACTGTTCAAAAGTAAAGGTACTCATTCTTAAGATCTACCACATGTTAATGAGGGGAAAAATCAAATTTGAAAATAGAAAATGCAAACTTACTAACGAAAAAATGAAAAATAAAATAAATGTGAAAAATAAAACAGGAAAAACCTTGGTAGCTGAGTGAAACGCCGGTGACCGGAAGGGCAAATTAGAGCAAAATGTTTTTCCAAGTTAACGGTTCCCAAGTTAATGCATGAGTTCTCCACCCTAATCTCCCTAACACCTGGAAAGTCATTTTGCTTTTATTTGCCTCTTTCCGCTATCGTAATTTCCATTGGTTTTTCTTTCTTTTCGTGTATTTTTTAATTTATTTCCTTTAAAATTTTTCTTTGTCTTTTTCTGTGATTTCATCATTTACTCGTGTTTATGATTTCACCATTTACTGTCTTGTGGATCTTGAGAATGGGTGTCTCTGTTTTTGAGCACTCGAAACATGCCATCCACTTAATAATTTTTGAAATTTATGAATTTTTTTTTTTACATGAACAAGTATGTTTTTCACTTCGCAAAATTCTTTCTTTTCATGCAATTATTCATTTCATATTACAATAACTCAATCTATTTTTACAGTTGACATTTAATTTCGGCAATATAAGTTTTAATAACTAATAGAAAAAAATTGTTACATTCTGGCATAACTTAAGTTGGGCTGACTGTAGGGCTATTGCCCATCCGACAAATATGATTGAGTTACGCCAACGAAGAAGACTCAGAAGCAGTTTTAAGCAGTTTTAATGCATAATATAACCAATTACTATTTTACTCTAGAAATAAATTAGCCTCAGAATAAAAATGTTTTCATAATTTTTTTTCAAGTTCAAAATTACAGCAATGTCAGCACGTTCGCACAATTTTCAGAGACACCAAGTTATGATTGCTTGACCTCAATTTCATGTGTCTCTTTCCTTCCGCTATTGCACTTTCTATCATTTTTAATCTTCTAACAAATTTAATCACGTATTACAAAATAAACTTTGCTTTCTTTATTTCGTTTTCCACTATAAATTCAGATGCTTCAATTATTTCTGAAACATTACATTGAAAAAGAAGTGCTTTCGCCCTGATTACTTCGGTCACTGAAAGAGGGAAAACTATTTTCTTTTCATCGATCTTTTCTTCAATAGCTTTGTTTTCCCGACAGATGGCGCCTAAGTTCCATTCAAGAACAGAATATCTGAACGTGATAGCTTTTGCGCGGTAGCGGGGTAAAATCCTCGGCACCTACCCGAGTTTGGGGCAGTCATCTAAGATTCTTTCTACTCATCTGTGGTTCAGTTCCGCACTGGGACGGTCAATGAAAGAATAATTCTCATTTTTTCTTCGCGCTGGAAAAATCGTTTGCATTCTTTTTTCCAGTCAATAAAACAGAAATGATCATTTTTTAACTGTCAAAATATAATCCAAACTTTTTTTTTAAAAAATTCCATATTAGCACAAACTTGCATAGCATTAATTTTTATTAAAAGTGTCAAATATACGCTATCGTCTTGTCAAATAAGCAATTTGCGGTTGTCTGAGTATTTTGCCGATGCTCGCAAGCTGTGAAATTCTTCGCTTTTGTTGGAATTTACGGAACGTTGTGTTCTTTTTTTCTGAAGCAAAATGATAACTCATAAGATTCATGTGAATATGTCACGTGAAATATATGGATGTTGGTTGATAGTACTATTTATTGGATCCTTACATGTTTGCAGCGGAGTAAGAGGAAGAGTTAGGATGCATGGTGAGTTATTTCAAGACTTTTATTAACTCATTTAGCATACTTCAACTAAATTAGCGAACTTCAGAATTATTCTTAAAAACATATTTAATCTGAGAATTATATTTTTCCGACACTTATTTTTAAATTGCAGGGAGCAACTTTGATAATTTGATTTTTCAAAATTTCTATTTTGATTGAGATTTATTTCTAGAAAAATATTCGAAAAATTAATTAAAAAATTTTGTGAATTGATCAAGTATTTACCGTTTGATATTACATATTTATTGAGTCCTTGATAGAATTCTTAGTGTTATCTGCTGTATGAGAGAAGAAGTTAGAAAGGTCGGTGAGTTATGGGAAGACATTTGTTAGCTCGTAGTGTTGCAAGTATTGTAGAAAATTTAAATTTCATGATCTCTGACACTTATCTAAAAATTTTAACTAACAGTTCCTTCGTTTTTTTTACTTTTATTAAAATGTAATATGCATTCTTCATACACTTCTACAATAATTTGCGAAATGGTAACTCATATGATTCACGTGAATATTTCACGAAATACCAATTGTTCATAGTGTTATTTATTGGATCGTTGATAATGCATCATAAATACTGTATCATTTTATTGATAATATTCTAATAAGTTTTCTACGAATATTAATAAAGTTTTAAGATTTAACGATGAAAATTTATTAACTATTAGGACGCACGATTTAAAGAATTTATTAATGCATAGTGAAGCAATTGTTCTAGGATATACTATAGAGCTATTTTATGTATATCCCTCACGCTTATCTTTGAAATTTGCTTAACAATTCCTTCGCTTTTAATCTATTCACCAAATACTTCTTCAATAATTTGCAATGTGGTGAAACCCATATTATTCTAGTGAATACGTCTCGGGGAAGTATATTAATGTTGCCTCCTTGTATCATTTATTGTAGTTTTGATAGTATTGGAATAATATCGTATTATTTATTGGATCGTTGATAGTACATCATAAATAATGTATCATTTATTATGTGCTTTTATGTTTGTATCAGATATCAAAGAATAATCAGGATGAACGGTGAATTTCGATTATTTGAAAACTTCCATTAAATCGAAGTGTTGTAATTATTTTAGAAAATGTTGAAAATAATCTTCATTTATTTCGAATGTTAGCATTAAAATTTTGTTTAACAGTAGTGACAATTATAATATATGCCTTTTTTTATTTTCTTCCTTTCTTAATATCCCATACATATATGCAATTTATTTCTAGAATAATTCCCAAGATAATAATTTATAAGGCTTTCGTAAATATGTCCCTTAAAAAATGTGGATTTGGGTTGATAGTATTATTTATTAACTGTTCCCAATGAAATAAAAGAAATATTAGAACGCACGATAGGTTACAAGAAGACATACACCGAAGAGCCATTACATTATGACCACCTGCTAATAACATGTAGGATCACTTTTAGCCCTCAAAACTGCTAGCACCTGCGTGGCATTGATTCCACAGGGTGCTGATAGGTAGTCTGAGGTATCTGGTACCAAGCACTCACCAACTGGTCCTGCAGTTCCCTCACATTACGAGGGGTAGCGTCCACAAATGCTCTATTGGATTAAGGTCAGATGAATTTGGGGGCCAAGACATGACTTGAAAGTCGCTGGAATGTTCTTCGACGATTCGACTTTTATGACATGGTGCATTATCCTGCTAGTAAACACCATCCCCCGCAGGAAAATCTGTTGCCATGAATGGGTGAACCTGGTCTGTAACTATGTTCAAGTAGCTTACAGACGTCAGGGATTTCTCTATGAGGATTATGGGTCTTAATGTGCCCCATGAAAACATTGTTCCTGGGCGAGAAACCATGAAAACCTGGGCAAACCCATTGTTATAGATGGAGGGTGGTCATAACGTAATGGCTCTTCGGTGTATATTCTCTCATAATCGGGAAATTGTCTTCGAAAATTTGAAAGAAAATTTTGACTCTGGTCTTAAAATTTATTTAATATTTATAGTAGTTTATTTTTTTACATCATGAAAGCGTTCATGATCTTTTTCAACAGACTTATACTAGAAACATATTCTGCTTAAAATCTAATTAAAATAGAATTGGTTAGAGGTAATAATTTTTCAAACATATCTATTCTTATGCTATTTTTTGCAATAATTTTCAAACTGATAAAGCATAATATTTATGCTAAAATTTCAAGTGTAGTATATGAATGTTGGTTGATAACATTAGTAATAGGCAAATTAAAACAAATTTTCATTCCTCCCCGATTCTTATTTTAAAATTTTATCTAATAATCGAGCAATTGTTTCTCTCCTTACTTTTTACATTTTATAATAAATTTATGAGTAAAACTTTTGATTATTTTGTAAGTAATTAAACGAAACTTAGAAGCCTTCATGCATATATAACAAAGAAAGGAGTTTAGTAGAATTTACAAAAATAACGAAACATTAAAAGTTAATACATGACCAAGCAGAGTAAGCACTTTAACAAAAGCAGTCTAAAAGCAGTAAAGGATATTTAAGAAAATATGATGAAATATTTATTATCCCTCGTGAACACATTACTTTACTTCGTCTAATTTGTTTCTCACGTTTTAAATCTTTATTGCCCAGTTTTCCCACATCGGACGCAATTTTTTAAATTTATTGCATTATTAGAGAACTTTGATGTATAGAAACACAGCTGTATTATATGTGAAATTAATAATCAATCTTGACCTATGTTTAACAATTGTGTCATGGCAGTTACACACTAAAAAATTCAGTATCAAATAACGGTGTAAAGTATTAGCATTTTGAGTGCAACATCCATAAAATCCATTTTTATTGTAAAATACTATACCGTAAAAGCGGTATAGCAGATTTTTTGTTCTGCACTTGTTCCGATAAAAATGAATTTTAAGGTCAATAGTACTAGCACCATGAAGTGCCCGTACTTTTTATCTTGAATTTTTCACCGCGTAGTAACAATAGTGAAAATTTGATTAGCTTTCGCTATGTTTTTGCAGACTGTAGTATTAAAATATGATTTATTACATTTTACAATGCTCATGTGATTCTCGTGAATATGTCAAGTGAATTAGATTAATTTTCGTTCATAGTGGATATTGTTTGCATAGTGGATTCATTCATATTAGAATGCTGATAGCAAAACAGAAATTCCGTATGCACAACAACAGTCATATCATATCATATTCATATCAAACACAAATATCAAAATGAACTATTGTCCAGAAATATTTGTTCTATGTGATATTATTAAAAATATGATATATTCCCTTTTTTATCGCTTGATCTAAGAAAGTTTTCGAGACTTTTTTTTTAAGCGATTATATTTCATTTAATAAATAATTTTTTCTTAGTTACAAAAGCAATTATACTGTTAGCGTTTTTGGTAAAAAATTGAGAATTTATATATATAAAAAAAAAAAAAAAAANTCATATCATATTCATATCAAACACAAATATCAAAATGAACTATTGTCCAGAAATATTTGTTCTATGTGATATTATTAAAAATATGATATATTCCCTTTTTTATCGCTTAATCTAAGAAAGTTTTCGAGACTTTTTTTTAAGCGATTATATTTCATTTAATAAATAATTTTTCTTAGTTACAAAAGCAATTACACTGTTAGCGTTTTTGGTAAAAAATTGAGAATTTATAAAAAAAAAAAAAAAAAAAAAAAAAAAAAAAAAAAAAAAAAAANAAACCAGCTCAGAAATTGCAATTGAAGTCAGAGCATATTTTTATGGATAGTAAAAGGTTAGACAGAAATTTTTTTTTTTTAATAAAGAATGAAAAAAAACATGACAATTCCATATCACCATAACATTCGGTTACTAAAATTGCATTCTTTAAAAAGATAATTTATCACGCAATATTCGATTTAAGGCAGCATTTAAAATGCAAATGCATGTTTGTAGATTTAAAACGCTAATAGTATTTTATTTAAATTGTAAATATGGTAAGAAAAGTGTTTATTCTTCAATCATTTTTGAGAAAATTAAGTAGCTTACTCCTCTTAAACTTGTTAAAGTTTGCTTAATCGATTCAAACTAAAGAAATATGTTCTCACGGTATATTATTGTGAAATCTACTCGTGTAGAAACTTTACTTTTATTCAGGGAAATACTACTCCTTGCTAATAGCAATGTCGCTGAACATTGTATACAATCTTTATCGTTCGTTTTCTTTTTGGTTATTCAACAAGCAGTAGCATTTAAAAACATCGAATGATTACAATTAATATTAACGATGCGATTCTAATGATTTAGTTGTTTTGAGTTATGTTTAGTTATTTGAGTTATGTAGTTATATATATTTATTTAATTGCTACTAATTCATTTTATAGAGTTTCAGATAATTGGCACAAAAGTATAATATTATATGATGCTTCGTATTTTAGTTAGTGTTATTGCATGTTAGGCTAATACCTGTCATTCATGTAATTTATTTTAGAGCAAGTTTTCACGTTTCACGTCTTTTTTAAATGAAATTTTTCTTGGAGAATTTATAAATTTTGTGTTAGCATTCCATGCTGCAATTTCAAAAGTTGCCAAACATAGAAGACGCAACGAAACTTTAGAAACGGCTGTATTATTCAGAAAATGAATAGTCTCATGGCCCAGTGAGGTCTGACAATAAACATAATTTAATGCCGATTTGTTTCTTGAATTGTTATATAGACTGTCGAAAAACTTGACATATTATCTGATTAACTGATATAATTTTATTAGCTCTTTTAAGATGCTGTACACGTTTTATATTTCTCTATGAAATACTAAAATTATTTTTAATTGTTAAATCAATTTATGTTATAAAAAAGTTACACTAAGAAAAATAGTATGATAAAAACTACCAGAGTGTGGTCACATTCACCGCGTTTCTTCATGTATGGAAATACCGAAAAGTTCGATAATTTTTGCCAAAGTGTTTTTGTAATTGATAAAATATCGTGTTATTATATGTGGTAAAATATTGTAATTTTATCATGATGTCTTAGAACATGGCATAAGTATCATTTATTCGGTTAAATTTACTTTCCAGTTTCGTGTTTTTTACTAAGTTTGGGATAATAAAAATTATAATTTTTGAAAACTGAAATTTCTGGTACACTGTTGCACTATATATTTATAAATATATTGAATTTATTACTATTTATATTTTTCTCCGTGTAGTTTTCTTATTTTAATAAAAAATAGAGTTTATTTAAAATTAATGGAATTTTGCATTTGTCAGGAATCCATACATTTTCTGTGCCATTATTAGAAATTTTCGCATGTATTTTGCAGTTTTAGGTTTGTTTGTTTCATATGTATTCTATTCTATTCAGTATGTTTTGCTCAAATTAACGTTTATTTGTAAAACTAAGCGCTTTGAAAAAAAACAAGTGCATATTTAATTTAGCTGATTGAATTGTTGTAGATTGTTTTTGCAGATTCCCCTAATAAATCGAAAGGTTGCTTAATTATTTGTGTAGATTTAGTTTGAAAATTGAATTATTGTCAATTGTTTTCGTAGATTCATTTTGCAAATTAAAATGTCGTCAATTTTTTTATGCAGATTTAGTTTGAAAATAAATTTTGAAAATCAATTATTTGTGTAGGTTCAATTTATAAATTATATTGCCACCAATTGTTTGAGCAGACTTAGTTTTATAATTGAATTGCTGTTGATTTTTGTTTACATTCAATTTACTGATACAACTGTAGTAGATTGCTTTTGTAGTTTGAGTTCTAAAATAAACTAATAGAGTTCTATGTTACACCTATAGCTATCAATTTTCAATATAGGTTCGTAAATTTTATTTTCGATAAACGAAAAAATCCAAAAAAACTAAGTACTTAGCCCTGATAGGGTTTTGTGAATAAGCTTTCTTCTCTTTAGTACATAAATTTAAATGACTTTTTTTTATTATGTGCTCTTAACTTCGAGGAATTGCTTTTTTTTAAAAAATTATTTAAAATTGTTTTTTTTTATAGTTATGATGTTCGATGAAAATAGTAAACAATAATATATAACATTTCTGGATTGTTTTTCAATTCTTTTTTTAATTTTAACTGAAATGATTCATTTATTTAAAACATAGCTAAAACCTATGGATATTTTTTAAAAGCAATCAAAAAGTTTTAATTATGAATCTTAATTATAGTGATTTATGAAATCTTTCTTTGTTTTGTCGTTAAAAAGTTTCATTTAAATATGATATTATTTTAAGATGGGTATTTCGTTTTGTATAGAGCTTAATCTCTGTAATTGGTAAATAAATTATTTTTTAAAGACCAAAATATATTATGCGTATCACAATAAATTACACGAAGAAAGATTAAAAGAAAGTTTTATTTTAATCTTTGTACTTATGATTGCAAATTTATCCCAAATGATTAGTTTTACTTAACGAAATTCATCAGCTTTTCCATAGGCACCACCTCCCCAAAACTATAATTAAAAAGCTTAAACTTCTTTTAATACCTTTGATTTTTTTTATAACCGTTATCTGAAGTCTTATCTCATTAATTTGTGTTTTATTATTTGTTTTACTCTCGCTTGACAATGTGCGGTGTTGTTCATTGAATGCAGAACAATTGCGGGAATCAATTTGCATTGCACACAAACTCTTTTGTTTATTAGCCTAGATTATTTTACTGATCTAGAAGTACTGATAAGTTGTTTGCAACTGCTTAAAATAAAGGATAAGGAAAATGTAACTAAACTAAAATTTTATCTATGTACCCTTTGTGTGTTAGTTATAAAAAAATATTTATTTATCCATAGTTAATAAAGTTGTGTTAATATTTATTTTATAAAATAATCCACTTTCTTAATAGAGTAAATAGAGTAAATTTTAACATAGTTTTTTCCTTTTTATAAATATTATACTGTAAGTTAAATATAGCGGTTGTATTGTTTTAATTTAAAAAAAAGAAAGAAAAATTAAAATACACGCGTATTTTAAAAAACTCCCTGTAGGTTTAAGTATATTTCAGCTGTTGTTTAATACCAGGATTAATTCTAACATAAAGTGTTTTATTTTAATTACGAAATTTGTAGGAAAGGGTAAAAAAGTCTGAACTAATGCTCAGAGGGTTAAAAGTTTTATTTTTAACCCTCTGAGTTTTATTTTATTGCTAAATATCATCGTTCGCATTCTTTTTTACAAATAAGTTTCTAATGAGCTGCATTTTTGGTGCATCTTGTGACATTATGGAGATGTTTTAATGTTTCATTCTTTTACTTTTTGCTGGCTATAGAGTTTTAATTCTCTTAAATTTTGAATGGTCTTTTTAAAGAGAAATTAAAATTTTCTAATGTTTCTTTTACAATTTTTTATTTTAATTTATGTTTACAAAAATTAAATAATGGAGGAAAATGTAAAAAATAAATTATGATGGATATGGATGAAATATAATTGGAAAAAATAAATTTCGATGGAAATTTGAAAAAATAAACCTTTAAAAGCTAATTTGTAAGTAAAAGATATTCAATGAAGTATTTCACTTATAAAGCACAAATATATTTTTAACTTAAATAATATCTAAGAACATTTAATAACAATTTTCATATAGTTTTATCTCAAATAATATATATCACAAAAATTAATTCTTCTCAACGATTTGAAGAGTAGCGCACTTTAGAGTAAAGAATGTGATGAAAATGTATAATCCATTAAATCTGAAATTTTTTAAAAATTTAATAACATTTTACGCTAGTAGGGAATAATTTTCTGTTAACGCTCATCGATTAATATTTTTCCAAGATTCTGAACGGTTCTTAATCTGGCTTAATGAAGGGCACATTGCGAGCCAAGGGCACTCATTTAAAAGCTATTAGCGGAAGCTTGTATCTTCTTGTAGGTGGCAACACGGTAGGGACTTTGAAAAATGCCTGAATTTTAAGCCGCGGAATAAAAAAAGGACGTTAAAAATTGAGATGAACTGCAATTATTATGCATGGATAAAACCCTTGAGAGATTTTTCAGTTTAAAAAAATTGCGTTCTGTTTTCCTCATAATGACTTTTATTTAATAATCATTACATTATGCAAACCACTCTATTTATAAGACTCATTATCTTAATAGTGAACGACGGCTGCATCTTGATTATTTTTTGACCTCTTTAATTAAAGGATTTGATTAAAACTTGGAGTAGAAGCATCGATTTTCTATTGGCTCCGTCGTCTTCTAAAATATTGCGACGGCTAATGCGTCTTTTCCGAAGATTCATCTGACGTTAACGTCTAATTAAGTCGGAGAAATGGAAGACGTGTATCTCCGTCTATCTCGATTAGCAAAATCAGCTTAATCAGGCTCTTAACGCATATCCGGAAGCTACTGATGGACGTTTTTGAAATTTCGAAAGAGATTTATCGGAAATCTCATAATCTGGATTTTCTAATATACTCATTTGCATAAGATTTAATCCAAATTTATAAGTGTATGGTATATTTCCCAGTGCATTTATTTGAAGAGTTCATTTTATTCCATGATATAATAATGTAATGTAAAATATTTACTTTTCATATTAAAAATTTCAGAAAAGCAAAATTTTACCGGGGATGTTTAAAAGGAGTTAAAATTAGAAAATTGATGAGTTTATTAAAATATTACGAGTTTATTATTGAGAGCTATGCGTAAAAGTCAATTTTATTCAATTTTATAAGAATATAATAAATTAAAGTTATATTTCTCAATACTTCAACCTGAGGCTGTTTTATCTTTTTATGATGCTACGTGCTATGTAAAATTATTTGTCATTATTTTTTGAAATACTTATCTTTTACAGAAAAGTCGAATTGCATGATTTACGGAAAATATTGCGACGGCTAATGTGTCTTTTCCGAAGATTCATCTGACGTTAACGTCGAATTAAGTCGGAGAAATAGAAGACGCGTATCTCCGTCTATTTCGATTAGCAAAATCAGCTTAATAATCTCGTAACGCACATCTTAGAAGCTACTAATGGACGCTTTTAACATTTTGAGAGAGATTTATCGAAAATATCATAATCTAGATTTTCTAGCATACTGATTTGCATAAAATTTAATCCAAATTTATAAGTGTATGGTATTCCCGGAGTATTTATTAGAGGAGTTCGTTTTGTTGCATGATTTATGATGTTATGTTAGTTATTAAAAATCTCAGAAGAGCAAAAATTGACAGTGGATGTTTAAAAAGGGTTATTAGAAATTGAAAGAGTTTATTTTTGATGATATATTACTAGTTTTTTTATTGAGAGTAATTCATGAAATAAAAGTCAATCTTATTCAATGTCATAAGAATATGATAAACGAAAGATACTTTTTTGAGTACTATATCTTTCACCGACGCAAGATTATATTTTTTACTTTTATTTTTTGAAATAAATTTATTTATAACAAAGTAAAATTTTTACAACGAAAATACAACGTGGTTAAGTGTTAATATTTGGAAAACTTCATTTGTAAAAATAAAGTCAATACATTCTTAATTAATAATTACGCGGAGAAAAAATTCTGGTGAAATTACCGTACAGTGTCGAAATTTTTTGTAAATCATTATCATAATTCTGGTTATCAAAACCAAAATATACGGTATTTAAGCCCAAAAATTTAGTAATTTTTCGGTTCATGCGATAATGTTTACCAGAAATTTTTGTTTTCAAAATTTCAGTTCTTATTACCAAATCTTTAGTAAAAAATAAGAAATTGGAAAGTAAGTTTTACCGAATAAATGATTTTTATGCCATGCTCTTAGGTATCATAATAAGATTACCAAATTTTATCTTATATTATGTAACCATATTTTATTCTTAATTTTACCAAAATAATTACAAAAACTATTCTGTAAAAACTACCGAGATTTTCCGAGTTTCCATAGAGTCAGAAATACGGTACATTTTACCATATTCTGGTAGTTTTAGTCACACTTTTTTGTCCTCAGTGTAGACAATGAAAGAAATGTTTATTGCGAAATGTGAAAAGAGTTTACTCGATTTCATTGCATCTTTTTTGATGTATTGCAAAATATTATACTTTACTTCTACAAATATTTGTAACGCAAAATTTTTCAACGGGAGTTAAACAGTGGTTAGAATTAAAAATTGGAAGTCACAATTTAAAAATTAAAATCAATTCGAAATTACAGTATGTAATAAATAGAAATTACATTTTTAAATGCCTTTTCTAGGGGATTATAATAGCTTCAATCATTATGTAAGATAAAAAATATAAGCTTTAACTCTTAGAAATCGCTGTTTTAATTGTAAAGCAAAATTTTACAACGACTTTATTTTATTATATTTTATAACCGTCGTTCAACAGCCGACCCGATTTTGAGTCCATACTGTCAATGTTCAACTCCATAGCCTTGTAATTTTGAACCCAATCCAAAAGACAATCGAACTTCTGTTCCATGTATTTGAAGAAATTATCCTGCGTTGAGAACTTTTTGATTGAACTGATCCGCATTTGCGTTACATGGAGGGAAGACCATGAAAATCCCCCAAGGTTGCTAAATTTTGAAAGATTCTTTGTTCTGTAATTTAATCCTAGTTTTGTTTTTTACACTTATTTAATCCGTCACTTTTCTAAAATTGTTCCTGTGAAAAAAAGTCTTTATCTTGAGTGCAATGTAACTGATATTTTTTTTTCTAAATTAAAAGTACGTCACTTAATTATCTGACAAGTTACAGGTATTCATTAAATACCAAACCAGTATCTCCGTTTACTTGTATTTTATCTACTGCATACTTATAATTAGTTTATTTACCGCGAACCTATCAAAAGGTTGATTTTTTCCTAAATCGAAGTTTATTTACGCGAACCAATAATTGCAACTTTGCAACTTGAGTTTTTTTGTTAGTAACTTTGAAAGTGAAGGTGCGTTGTTCAATTAGATTCAAGAGGTTTATGAAAATAATGTGGAGAAGGCATTAGAGAGAGAGAGAGAGAGAGAGAGAGAGAGAGAGAGAGAGAGAGAGAGAGAGAGAGAGAGAGAGAGAGAGAGAGAGAGAGAGAGAGAGAGAGAGAGAGAGAGAGAGAGAGAGAGAGAGAGAGAGAGAGAGAGAGAGAGAGAGAGAGAGAGAGAGAGAGAGAGAGAGAGAGAGAGAGAGAGAGAGAGAGAGAGAGAGAGAGAGAGAGAGAGAGAGAGAGAGAGAGAGAGAGAGAGAGAGAGAGAGAGAGAGAGAGAGAGAGAGAGAGAGAGAGAGAGAGAGAGAGAGAGAGAGAGAGAGAGAGAGAGAGAGAGAGAGAGAGAGAGAGAGAGAGAGAGAGAGAGAGAGAGAGAGAGAGAGAGAGAGAGAGAGAGAGAGAGAGAGAGAGAGAGAGAGAGAGAGAGAGAGAGAGAGAGAGAGAGAGAGAGAGAGAGAGAGAGAGAGAGAGAGAGAGAGAGAGAGAGAGAGAGAGAGAGAGAGAGAGAGAGAGAGAGAGAGAGAGAGAGAGAGAGAGAGAGAGAGAGAGAGAGAGAGAGAGAGAGAGAGAGAGAGAGAGAGAGAGAGAGAGAGAGAGAGAGAGAGAGAGAGAGAGAGAGAGAGAGAGAGAGAGAGAGAGAGAGAGAGAGAGAGAGAGAGAGAGAGAGAGAGAGAGAGAGAGAGAGAGAGAGAGAGAGAGAGAGAGAGAGAGAGAGAGAGAGAGAGAGAGAGAGAGAGAGAGAGAGAGAGAGAGAGAGAGAGAGAGAGAGAGAGAGAGAGAGAGAGAGAGAGAGAGAGAGAGAGAGAGAGAGAGAGAGAGAGAGAGAGAGAGAGAGAGAGAGAGAGAGAGAGAGAGAGAGAGAGAGAGAGAGAGAGAGAGAGAGAGAGAGAGAGAGAGAGAGAGAGAGAGAGAGAGAGAGAGAGAGAGAGAGAGAGAGAGAGAGAGAGAGAGAGAGAGAGAGAGAGAGAGAGAGAGAGAGAGAGAGAGAGAGAGAGAGAGAGAGAGAGAGAGAGAGAGAGAGAGAGAGAGNGAGAGAGAGAGAGAGAGAGAGAGAGAGAGAGAGAGAGAGAGAGAGAGAGAGAGAATGCAGTGTGGTTAGTTTTGGACAACAATGCGCTTTCTTTGTTATATTTTTTACCAATTCGTTACCTTTTTTTCAATAGTCCGACGTATTGTCCCAACTGATTTCTTCAGCAGCCAGCCGCTGAGAAATTTCCTGCTGAGGATAGCCCTCTTCTTTCAAAATATTCCCTTGGATTCTTTTGACGCTTAATTCACATTCTTATGACACATTTTTTAGAATTAAAAGGTTCCTCACTCAATTAAATTCGTAAAAAATAAATGAATATGCCCCAATCAAATGACGACGAATCATCTCTAACTTCATTTACACATGAGAACGATTGGGTACTTTTTTCAATCACGAGATCAGCAATAATGGAATTTATTAATTTAAAGATAGAAAATAGTCTACTGACGACTAATTAGGGTTGGTTAAAAAACCACCGCTGAATGCCTTCAATCAGTTTCATCCGGAAACAAAGTGTGCGAACTTCAATGTCTGTTGTTTAGTCGTTTGTTAGTTTCTAAGCAGACATAATTATAACTACAAAGACTTACAAGTATTATTATATCCTTCGATTAACAATGCAAGTTGAAAACAAGTCTTGCAAATAAAGTGTCGGATTGATGTGTGGCCTTTTGTTTGAAAGTTGTGTACAGACGTTTTGCAAGGACTGTGCTTATAGAAACTTATTTAAGGCATTGCATTAATACATTAAAAAAAGGAAATTTAAGAAATCCATTCTAACTGCATGTAACATCTTATTTTAAGTAATAAACATTGTCGTTATTTTACATGACATTTTGTTACGAAGTACTAACGACAATATGTCAATTTTTTATGAAGCAATCTACTGGTTTGACCTGTTTTAATATAGAACCGAATCGAATAGAGTATGTATGCAAGATGTAAGATCATACACGAGACCAAAAAGTTGGTGTAGTATAGGTGTAGTTGTAGTTCATTTACGTCGCACTAGAGTGGTGTAATATGGAAACAAGGTAATGAGGTAGAAACTCAGAAATTACTCTCACTATGTCACTGAGATCAATTAAGTTATGTCGGGCACGGTTCTAACCATGATTCTTATGCCAACGTAACTAGCTTTTAGGGTGTAGTACCTAGGCGATTGATACATTTGGGCATTAAGTGCAGCTAGCTGTTGGTTTTATACATCTTCTGAAGTATTTCTACATGTCTTTTCTTCGTTTATAACTGTCTTTTTTCTACAATTTAATATTAAATTTTTTGATAATAATATACATTTTAAAATATAATTTTCCGGTTAAATCCTAGAAAACATTTAAATTTTTGAAGCTGATATAAACGTGACTGAAACTTTGAATTCAGATTCATATGAACATAGTTAGACTGTCACTGAAAAAAGGTTAATTGCACGAGGAAATGAACGGTGGTTAAAACTATCAGAATACGGTAAAATGTATAGTTTTTCTGGCTCAATGAGAGCCTCAAAAAAGCTTGAAAATTTTTACAAACCGAAGCGCTTTGGTAAAATTAACAATAAAATACGGCTTTGTGATAGGTGATAAAATTTGGTAAATGTGGTTACCTTAGAGCATGGTTTAAAAGCCATTTATCCGATTAAATATACTCCTCAGGTTCGTATTTTTCTACGAGCGTTGTGCTAATTAGAATTATAATTTGGTAAAATAGAATTTTTGGTGAACTCTGTGAACGGAAAAAATACCTAAGAGATGGCTTTAATACCGTATATTTTGGTTCTATTAACCAGAATTATGGTTTTTTACCAGAAACTTCATTACCATGCAGTTCGATAATTTTACCAATTTTTTTTCTTTGTGTACTTCTAGAGGGTTCTGATGTAAGCGTATGATTTTGCATGGTTAGAAGATTACAAAAAAATTTAGTTATTGATTTTCATTTCCACGTTTACAAATTTCAGTCCGATAATTTTAAGTTCGCAGCATTGGAAGCTCTGACAAAAGCATACGAGTTACAAAAGAATAAAATTTTTATGTAGCAAAAGCTGTTTTTTTTTTCTTTCTGAACATTTTGTTTTAATGGATTTTAGTGAGCACTCTGTTGTTAGTTTAGGTCATTTTTCTGTATTTACTTTATAACTAAAAAAGAGATGATTACGTTTTCTCACGAAATCCTAGTCTCTTTTTTTACTGGTTTAAAGCTCTCCCATGTTTGCTTTCAGAATTTGTAAGAAAGGTATGTTTAGAGAATCGGTATTGCTTTTTACAATTACTAATTTTTTTTTTTGGATATTTATACCGTTGTTGTTACACGATAAGTATATTTTTCCTTTTTGAAACTGAAGTACTTTTATTTTAATATCAAGTATATTTGCTAAATGCTTTTAGTTGATTACTTAGTTTTTTTCCCCTTACTATACGATTCAATAACTTTTTTTAAGTGCATATTGTAATGAATTGGTTGGAATTAAGTTTTTATAAAATGCATTACTTAATATGCAAATATAAATTTTTTAATAGGAAAATAATTTTAGTATGAGATGAAGTTTCATTTTAACAGCTTATTAATGTTGTCTAGAAAATGTTTAATTTTTGATAAATGTTTAGAAAAAGTTATGTTAGATCTGGGATAAAATCTCCCAATACGTATTATCTTTATGCCCATTTATGTTTAATTAGCGTAATTTTAGAATAAAAATACCATTTGAAGTCATAACAAATAAATTTTATTTTATTCAAGTACTTCGATAACGACTATAAAAGAAATCAAAATAAACCTGAAAAATTCATGCTAATCATGTCATTAAAAATAGAGTCTTTATTGTTTAAGAAAATAACTTGAAAATTTAAAAACTTTGAATAAAAATATGAGCATAAAAACATATTTATTTTGTACTAAAATATATTCATTTTGTTAATTATTAATTTTTAAATTTATTAATAGCACATACTTAAACCGAAGTATATATATATATATATATATATTTTTTTTTTTTTTTTTTTTTTTTTTTTTTTTTTTTTTTTTTTTTTTTTTTTTTTTTTTTTTTTTTTTTTTTTTTTT
>NC_092208.1:56090020-56131894 GCF_043381705.1 Parasteatoda tepidariorum
GTAACAGCGGGATTCGAACCCACTACCTCCACCTGAGTATGTTATTAACTCAGAAATAATAGTGATGATATATATATATATATATATATATATATACACATAAAGGTCAATTTACAACTTTTTCAGATGTCTGTTACAGATATTTGCACGTTGCCTGTAAAGTTAAGTATTATCGTCACAAAATCAGTAATTAAAATGCATTACGATGCTTACACCTGAAGAAACATCACAGAAATAAATTTTTCACACAACTGCTGATTAATTAGCATTAGAGAAAGAGAATCAGTTCCTTGACATAAAATCACAAAAGTTTACATGGTTCTCAACAAAATATTGTGGTGAGAGAATGTAATGACAACAAGACCAAGATCTCAGCGTTGTGGGGAGTGGTGTATTTATGTATCTCGGCTAAAGGTGGTCACCCAGCCTCGATACTATTGATCCTTATAAATCTATGCCCTGATTCAAACTGACATTTTCTTATATTTTGCTTCTATTAATAATTCATTGCTCAACTCCGAGAATTGGATAGTTTAAAATAGTCGAAGAGAAAAATCGCTTTTCGAAATGGCTATCCTTTCATGCGGTGTCTGAAATCTGTCTAGATCACAAAACAAGTCACTCTAGGCTTAATGATTTTGTAATGCGTATTACAAAACATATCATAAATAGATTTTCAAAAAATATTTTCTTAGATTCATTATTTGGTACATACCTTCTAAATTATGATCCACATTACCTTTACCATTGATCTAACTGCAAGTCTTCATAAATCCATGCCTATGCACGAATTTCCATTTGCTTATTTTCTGCCTTTATTGATTCTCTCCTGCTCATCTCCGAGAGAGATGGATATTTTTATTTCTCATTTCAAGAAGGCTGTATCGATATCACCTATTCCAAATGTAAGGATCTATTTTCGGGGCTCTCGCGTTTTCTCAATATCATTCCAAGCAAGGGGTAGTCTAAGATGAAAAGAGATCGATATTTGACTGGAAAAATCGATTCCCGAATGTTGTTTTCCTACTGACTGTTCTGCCATGATTTCTAATGAATGAAACATGCCTATTTCTTTATTGACAGAATTTGAAAGGAAGAAAAAAATATGGCTTAATTGCATGGAGGAAAATTGTAACTATCAGTGTCAATAGAATCAGTAATATTGAATGATTTTGGAATGGAAGAAGTGAATTTAATTATTAGTTGAATTGATCTATTAGTGAATTTAAGCGACCAGAAGAAATCGTAATACAATGATTAATGCTACAGTAGAGGATTTGACACAATGACATTAATTTCGTAACTTTATAATTGTAAATGATATTTTCAAGTTATCGCTTGAAAAAAAAACTTAATTTTGGGTGGCAATTTAAAAAAAAAAGAACAAGAAGAAGCCTCCAATTGTTAATCTCTGACCCAAAACTATTAAAATGATAAATTGACAGTTTGTAAAGATTACAATGCAAAATTTTGCAGTTTCTGAGAAATGTTTAAGCTCGAATGGAAAAGATTCACACAGCGAAACATTACGGTAAAAAACACCAGCACCATCTTTTCACGGTGCGGGTACGTTACGGTATATTTAGGCATTAATGGAAGAGATTCACACTCTAAAACATGACGTTAAAAAGTACCAGCACCTTCTTTTCACGGTAAGGACATGGTATTTTTAGGCCTCAGTGGAAAAGGTTCACACTGTAAAACATAACGGTAAAAAGTATCATCACCCTCTATATCCGTACCGGCTTTCAAAATTATATTTCTCAATACCATATTATATCTAGTAAAAAATACAGAACTCAAAACTTAAATTTCTCCTGAAAATGGTTTTTATACCTTGCTTTAAGGTATTAGGATAAAATTAGCATATTTTACCTTCCTTAAGAAGTTTATCATAGTTTTTAAAGCCATGCTTTAGCATTAATTTACCAAGGCCATTACCAAAGCACTTCGGTAAAAATTACCAAGCTTTTTAGTGTTCTCATAGAGCAGAAACACGATAAATTTTACCATACTCTGGTAGTTTTGACAATACTTTTAATTCTCAGTGCATTAGCGAAATTTTTCATTTAATTATTTTCTTCGTTTTAGTTTTGAGTCCTTTATTATGTTTTTGTTGAAAAGTAATCAAAATTTTACTGCCAAAAATTATCTTTCACAAGCAACAAGGCATTTTATATAAAACATGGTCATAATAATTAACTTTATCGGGTAATATGTCTTAATTAGTTAACTGCGGATAAAACTAGCTTTAAATACGAAATTGCTATTTCTGAAACAATTTTTGAATAACTCATTACTTAATTGTATTTTGCGAATTTTATAGCATAATAATACAAAATGAAAAATAAATCGCATAATAATGAGACAAAAATATATTAATGAAGTGCATAATGATTTATAAAGTTTGCCAAGTGTACGTAGGAAAACAAATTTAATTAACGTATGAGAGTTAATACATTACTTTCCCGCTTAACTCTATACTTTATTTCTGTTCTTTTAATGATTCGCTGCTCGCAGAGTAACAATTAGTAAAAGCCTTTTTTACCTTGATTATTGAATTTAGAAAACCGACTTTAATACAGTATGTTATAATAAATTCCAGTTTTATTCTGAATATTTCATTTTCATTTTTTTGTTTAAGAAATATTAGCTTCAGTTGAAAAGTGATATTATTTTAATAAAGAAAAATATTATTCTAATAATGAAAAAAATATTATTAAATAACGAATAATTGTCTTAATAGTTCGAATAAAAATACTTAAAACAGAATGATTCCGTATAAAAATTGCATTACGGTGCAATAAGTGCTAATGACAAAAATAGTTGCGTGATTACCTTTTTCTAAATTTTCTTTAAATAATGTATATTATCCGAAAAAAGGATATTGTACACTTTGTGCTATGTAGTCTAATAGACCAAAGCAAAAAGAAAAAAAGAAAGATATATGAATAAAGTACAAATGAAAGTACAGAAATGGAAAGACTGAAGTTTCGGTTCCACAAGCAAGAACCTTCCTGGGTTCTTTCTCTCAAGATCCGACTTGGACTTGGTCTTTTACATGGTTGAAAAACATGTAAACATTTGTATTTCCTTCAAAATAAATTGATTATTCAATGTTGATTTCTATTAAACTAAAAAGTAACAAAAATATCTCAAAAGATGGATAAAATGTGTTTTGAATGGGTAAAACGAGTTTTATAACTGTGCGTACTAATTTTTTGATTCGCATAAATAGTTCCAGATACATGGTAAAACGTGGTAGTAATTAAAGTTATCATTAAGAGGACTAAATATTTTATTTTTCATCCTGAAAAATTCTTTGTACCTTATTTTCCAAACTGTGACTACCCTTCCATATTTTAAATTTCAAAAATACAAATTCATTAAAAAAAATGTAGTTTTATTCTGCAAAAACACGTTTTTGTACTCTGATTTCGCAAACTATAAAACTGTGCATTGCACTTCAAATTTCATTTTTCAATGGAAATAACTTTCACTACATTACGCGCATTTCTTTATTTTTTTATGCGATTTTACGATTCTGTACCATTAAAAAATTGATTCTGGAAATTCCAATTTCCAAACAAAACTTTTACATTCGCGCAGTTAACTTGTAATAAATATTATCGTAACCATGCTTGTTGCACAATGAAGTACGAGAAACTAGACATTACCCTCCGCATCAAGCTATCATTTGTACTATTCAACATTATTACTAATTTTCCTTTGCACATTGCGCAACTTATTTTAAATTTTAATAGAAATTATTTTGCAGTTTATGATAAGTTCTTTCCTTTTTATGTAAAAATTAAGATTATACGTCATCGAGTAATCACATTTTGAAATTTAAAATTTCGATCTAAGCATATCCGCTAATATCTCGTAATGTTTTCCTGACTATGCATGCATAATTAAATAATATATAACTAGTCATTTCCATCTCTACAAACTGTCTTTCGTTCTATTCAATACAACTAATAATTTCTTTTTACCCTCTACATATTTTCAATGTTCAATAGAAATTATTTTGCAGTTTATAATAACTCTTCTTTCGTTTTTATATGTAAAAATTCAGATTGTATATCATCAAAAGATCGCTTCTTAAAATTTAAAATTTCGAGCTTAACTTTTCCATTAATTCAGTGATCTTGCAATATTTTCCAAACAATAAGGAATAGAGGACTAACCATTTTCACCTCTGCAAATTATCTTTTGTTCTACTCAATATTGCTAATATTTTTTTGACTTCTTCCTTTTTTTCAATGTTCAGTAGAAATTATTTGGTAGTTTGTAATAAGTTCCTTCGTTTTCAATGTAAAAATTGAGATGAAATTATTTGGTAGTTTATAAGTTCCTTCATTTTATTTGTTGTTGTCAAAATTCAGATTATACATCATCGAGAAATCGCTTCTTAAAATTTAAAATTTCGAACTAAACTTTTCCTTTAATGCAAACCTTGTAATATTTACCTAACAATGCATGCATAATAAACGAATATATGACTAGCCATTTCCATCTCCACATCAAACTGCCTTTTATACTATTCAATATTATTAATTACTTGTATGATGAGCAATTCTGACTTTCTTTTGTTTTAACACAGTACATGTCCTATAAATGAGGATGTTTGAGCAAGCCGGTTATGAAAGACTTTTATGCGTTGCGCGCATCATTTAAACGAGTAAATCTTAAATGTGTTCTCTCCATCAAGCTGGGGCTTAGTCTTGCTTTAATGATGCATATATATCTCTTCATAAGTTTTCGCATGTTTAGGAACCTTGTAATGTATAGGAATTATTCATTCGCCGCAAAGTTTTATCATTAACTTTATAATGAGCGCTTTCCTAAAATGCAGTCATCCTTTTGAAGCTTATGTTGTACGTTAAATAAGTTATTTAGCATAATGCTGCAACTAACTTGAGTGACATATTTTCTAGGGGAAATTGTCAAAATGTTTTTTTATTTTTTAAACTTAAGGTAGAAGAAAATTTATCGTTCGCTTTCACAAATTGATTTAGTGGAGATCAATTTTGTTTATCCATGAAATGAATTTCAATATCTTTTTTTTTTTTTTAGATTTTTAATCTGTACGATATTTTAATGGTTTCATCATTGTAGAACATTGCTAAAATTTAAAAAATTATCATTCGGCCTCACAGATTGATTTAGAGGAAATAAATTCTGCTTGAGATTAATTTCCATTTCATTATTTTTTTTTAGAATTTTAATAAGTACGATATTTTAATGTTTTATCTTTACAGAACACTATAAAAATTTAAAAATGTATCGTTCGGTTTCACAAATTGATTTATTGAATTGATTCAGAAATTTAGTTTAAGTGTGAGATAAAATTTCAATTTAAATATTTTTTTTTCGGAATTTTAAATTGTACGATGCATTTATAGTTTCATCATTATAGAACATTGCTAGAAATTTTGAAGCTTATCGAACCAAAATATTGTTTTTACTAAATTTTTATTATGGTGCTAAATTAAATCATATCAGCTTGATAATACTATACTATGGTTCAGTTTGAATGGAAATATGGTTCAGTTTAACATTTATTAGGTATGCATTAAAGGACACTGCACAAATCTTATGGAAATTAATTCTTTGTCAAAGTGGCGGAAAATTTAATGTGTTGTTGTTCAAATGGATAATTTCCGAGATACGGAGCCTCAAATATAAAAGATATAGGCATACGGTATGCTTAAGCGCAGCATTGGCTATCGGGTATTTGCGAACGCATTGCTAGTGTTATATGGTTTTTAGGATATGGATGGTATTTATCAACGAAGTTATTAGACTATAACTATCATACAGCGAATCGACCTCTTTAGCAAAATGTAAAAAACACTCAAATAATTGATGACTAGTTAAGTCCAAGCGTAACGATATGCATTTGTATATATCCAAGCATCTTTTTGTTTAAACAATCATCCCTTATAAGGGTAGTAACATCCACAAAATCCGATCCTGCAGCCTCTACGGGGTGCACATTGGTTAATTCTAATGTTTTGACGGTATTAGAGAATTGAGAATAACTATTTATGTTTGAGGCTTTAAATCTTGGAAACTATCAATTTTTGGACTTCGTGTCAATGAGAACTTTTGATCAGAATGTTTTGAACTATAGCGTGTTAAATTTACAGCCAATTTGACTGAGAATTAATTTCCATAAGATTTGCGAGGGCTCCTTACTTAGAAATTTTAAAGTCTATTGAAGAAAGAATTTTATTCCACCCTACATGGTGCTGAATTTAAACATTTTTAAACTCATTTTTGAACTTAATACAATAGAACGAAAGTATGATATAGTTAACTTTCTCATAGGAAGGTTGCCTAAATCGTAGGACTTTTAACATTTAAATGTTAAAACTTTTAACGTAGGACTTTCAACATGGTTAGCCTGACTTTTTACATTTAAATTTTTATTTGACACAAGACACTGACAGCACAATTAAAATATTTTAATAAAAAGTAAAGTTATTCTATTACTTATATTATATTTTCCCTTGTCCCCCTGCCGTCAGGCTGACCTTGCAACGCAAATGCTGGTTAGTTCCATCAAAAAGTCCTCAGCGAAGGCAAACATGTCTCCCAATACATGATCTAGGAGTTTCCTTGTCTTCTGGATTAGGTTTAAAATTACAAGAATGCGGAGTAGAGCATTGGTAGTCGTAAACTCGAAATTGGGTAGGCTTTTCAACAATGGTTATAAAATAAAATAAAAATAGATGTGTGGTAATAAGAACTATATTTTTTAAAACCAAAATTTCCCGTAAACAGTTACCTTATGAACGGAAAAATTATTAAATGAATGGTTTAAATACCATGTACTTTAGTTTTTTCTTCCAACCAGAATTGTTATTTTTTACTGGAAATTTCATTACTATACAGTACGGTAATATTATCAGTATTTTTTTCTCCGTGTGCAATTATAGTAACAGTATCATAAAACCTATACAAAATTTATGGAACATGATGTTATGCGCTAAAAAAAGGCTACTATTATAAGTCCTACTATTATAAGCCTACTATTATAAAGACTACTATTATAAGTCCTACCTTTTAAGACTGCATCGTTTTGAGATCTATAATAAACTTTCTTCATCTTAGGTTTTAAAAGTAGAGGAATTGGCTCGACATAGGAACTACGAGAGCACATCGGTTAATCATCTCGCATTGCTAACCAATAGATAATTAAGCGATTAACTAGAAGGTTCGGCACCTGGATGTTTCTCCCCTCTTTTAATTAAATAAAGAAAATGAATCTTAGGGTATGAAAACTCGTTGAAGTTACTGAAGCCGGAAGTCTTGTTTCACACATAGATTAACGTTTTCTGCCGTGAAATAAACCCCAGTATTGACGTATTAAAACAGTTAAATCCTTTTAAACAGAATTTTCAGTTGTTTCAGTCTTATTATAAGCCCTCACTCACGAGATGGGAAGTTTATTATAGTGTGAAAGCTAGCCTAGAAATAGTTCTCAGTGACTCATAGCCAGTTTGGGTGTAGTACAGTTAAAATGCCGTGAAAACCGCCATGTTTATTGCTACGTTGATCCGAAGTCTTACTGGTACGATTTAGGATTATACACAAGGAACGATTTAGGCAACTACTTAACGTTTTAGGCTAAGTACTATTTCAAGTCTACAACAATACACTGCGAAAAAAAGTATGGTCAGAATGTCATCAATATGATAAAATGTATCGTGTTTCTGGCTCTATGGGAAATGTTAAAAAGTATGGTAGTTTTACCGATGTGCTTTGGTAAGGATTTCGGTAAAATTAACGAAAAAATATATGATTTTATAATGGATGAGAAAATTCGGTAAAATTTTGCAATTTATCATGATTCATCAGAGTATGGCATAAAAAATACTTATTCGGATAAATTTACTTTCTAGTTTTGAATTTTTTAATAAATCTGTGGTAATAAGAAACATAATTTTAAAAACCAGAAATTCGGAGAAACCATTACTATATAAACGAAAAAATTGCGAAATTAATGGTTTAATTACTACTGTTTTATTAACCAGAATTATGTTTTCTTTTTTACCAGGAATGCCATTACCGTATAGTAAATAATTTAACCACAACTTTTTTCCCTCCGTGTAGTTTGATAGCAAGGAAAAGAGTAAGATATAACAGAATAAGCTGCTTACCAATTATATATTTTGCTCGAAAATCGATAGAATCTAAAATTTATAGAAAATATACATGTGCTCAAAATTTAGTAAAGAAAAATGTTTTTGTTTGAAATTTAATACAAAACAGAATTTGTTGGGAAATGAGTTTGTTCATATTAGATGGAAAATATTTTTTATTGTTCTCTTCGAATCAAAATATTATCAACGTTGTCTGTTGTAGTCTGAAGTGAAAAATTACAGAAATATTCCAGGGCTTCATCTTTTATATGTGTAGCTTATTTTTAAATTTTGTACAATTTCGAATCATAAGAGCATAAAAATTTTAACCAAAAATATTTTTACATATTTTCAAATAATAAAAGGATTCGGAAAACTTTTCAGTTTAATTAATATTTTTGCATAAACTAAGAAGTACATCACGATATTTTTGAATAAAAAATATTTGTTTGTAATTTATCTAAATTTCTAGAACTGAATTAAATATATTTCTTAAAATAAATGCTGGTAAATTTTTTTCATGCATTTCATCAGAAGCAGAAAAAGAGCTTTAAAATTCAGGTATTTTTGCTGTACATTAATTAACTGTTAATAAGCTTTTGCAGTTACCTAAAATTATTTTTTAAGCCTTAGAAAAATTTTCTTGTCTATGAAATATGTAAGTCAAGTTATTATTAAAGAAGAAATTTTAAAAACTGTTAAATATTTTACTGTGTTTTAAGCTTTATAGTTGCTTAATCTTAAACTAATCAGTTTTCTGTTTTTTAATTGTTGAAAGTAACTATAACTGAAACTGTCCAATTTCTGCGACAGAGTTTTTATTCAAACAAAATACCAGAATTGGCATCAACTCATTTTTACATCCTATCTTGTTTTTTAATTATTTTTTCTTTCGAATATTATTACCTTCTTGAAAGTTTTATTTTGGAAAAAGGCTTATGAAAGAGAGAAAGTGAGAAAAAAATTCCTCTACTGGCAAAAAAATTGTATTGCAACGACTCGGAACCCTTATTTGATCTAAGGAAAATTTAATTAAATAAATGCTTAATAACAAAGTTACATTGTTAAAACTTTATTTTTTTCTGAATTAATTTTTTCTACTAACGCTTTGTGTTTTATTTATTAATAAAACACAAAATAAAATAAAAGTAAAAACAGAAGAAAAAGAACTTATCAATAGTAATATTTAGAAATATGCAAAAAAATTAAAATTTATTTAAAATTTGACGAATTTGACTAATAATAGTTCAAAATTTTTGAAACATATTATATTAATATTTCAGTAAAATTTGATTTTTTAATAGAGGAAATAATTAGACACTGATTTTCATAGAATTTCGTTTTTATTGACAAAATGTTTCATAAAATATTAAAAAAGTCTAAAATATATAAAATTAAATTTTCAAAGTATTATATAAAATAATTTATTAGTTTAAGTTAAAGCATATTATTGTAAGAAAAACTTACTAGATTTTGATAAAACCTTTAAAATTTACATTAAAGGTAATAATTAAAGAAAACAGATTTAAATTATTATTTTTAAACAATATAGTTTGCGGAGACTTTTAAATAATTGCGGATATTTTTAAATAAAATAATTAGTTGTAAGCTCTGTTTAACTTGATGAACTACGATTATATAGAGATCTTATTTGACGAAAATGATGTATTCTTGATGTTCGAAAATGATGTAAATTAAGAACATTGTTTTACGTAGGAGATAGAAAAAACCATTGTTTTAATTTTACTTCTTTACGTCAGATTTTTTTTTTGAAATTTTTTAGTTTAATGCTTATTGAAAGTTTTAAACTTAAAAAAAGTTTTATTTTGTCTCGTTTAATTTTAGGGCCATGTTTTTAAACTTGAAAAGTTGATCATATTTAGGATGCCTACAGTAATATTAGGAAGCAGTTTTTTATACATAATATTAATATATTCTCAAAATGGTTGCATTAAGCACATAACATTAATATTTTGAAATTTGTATTTATAAATAAGTGTGTTTCATTCCAGCTATAAAAATATTTAGAAAACTTAAGTACTGTATAAATAACGTTCCCCCGTTAAAATGTTTATAATTTGCATAATAACTTAAAACATTTGATAATAAATGGAAGTATTTAATCTTTTAAGTGATTCTTATTTTTGAAATTTGTTTTTAATTTAAACTAAAAAATGAAATAAACTAAAAATTGTTTGATGTGTGGCTTTGCAATTGAAATAGACTGAATATGTGCTAGTCTTAAAATTAGATAGAAATGACTTGAGAAACGTAAAAGAGCGGATAGAATCTCACTGCAAAAAATTTCAGATCAAATTACGGTATAAAGTATCGACTTTGGGTGCGTCATCCGTAAAATTAATTTTTACAGTAAAATATTATACAGTAATTTTAACAGTAATATTTATTTAATTCGGTGATTTTGCAGTAATTATAACTAAAAAAATTATGGTACGAAATTTTTCGTTACGGGACATGTTTCGATAAAAATTTATATTTAAATATTTTCTATCTTGTTATTATTTGTAGTATTTTTATTCCTATTTTTTATATTTTCTGTTACTTTCATCACACAACATTTTTAGGTGTTAAAATAAATGTATTTCACCGCTCTTATCTGAAGCCAGAAAATAATTTAGAAAAACTATTGATTTCGATCAAATCAGTGTTAAAATGTATCAATATAGGCGTCTGGTTACTGCTAATAAAATTAAAGCAGTAATTCATTTTCAGTTCCATACATATTTTCAAATTAATATTGTGTAAAACATATTTGTTTAAGCAGATGTACCATAAAAACTAAATTTTCATCTCCAAAAACACTCAAAACAATTTATTGCCCCCGAGAGATCAATAAAGTCTCGTTCCAGAAGCATAAAAGTAACCAAAATGGTTTACTTTCTAGCGAGAAAAAAAGCTTTACTTCGGCTTTGAATTACTAACACGATACTTCACCTCGAAGAATAAACTACCTTAGTAGTCGAAAGTAGCATCTGTAGCAGACAATTTTCTATTATGGAAGCCAATACACGGAACGATTTGTTTCCATCAAAAAATGTCGCCTTTTATTTTCCAGAACTACGAGAGGAACGATAGTTATTTTTCTTCTATTTAAGGAACAATGTCTCAAAAATTCCGACCAATTTCGCCACCATATTTCTGATACTTTATTCATGCGTGGGTGTGTATATATAGATATACATATATATTCATTCAGTAAAAGAGAAACGAAACGGTATAACATCAGCTTTTTCGGAAGAAAAAAAGTCCTGCATAACTTATGAGGTGTGCCGAAGAGTCAAACAAATTCAGCGTGACTTCTACCCATTAATTCGAATCAAGAACGTTGTGTATGGGACAGTGGAGGAAAAAAGAACAAAAAATCTCTGTCTGTCTTGCTGCTTTTCTTCGCCATCGAAATAAATTTTGCGTGTGGGGGAGGTGAATAAAAGAAAGCAATATCAACATCGTGGGAAGTGTTCTGTCAGCAGAGGGGTGTCCCATGATAAACATCTGCACTTGTCAGGACTAATTGCTTGACAAGGAATTGGGGGAGACCACACGCTGGCTTAGCAATATAGTTCTGACACGCAGCAATCGTTCTTTATCTTTCTGTCAAGTATTCTATTAGGAAGAACGCGCGTTCTTATAGAGATGATGGAAGGATTCCTAAATTTGGAAAATTCATTAAAATAGACTGGAAGGCAAGTTATCTTAAAATGCAATTTTTCTGTGTCGGTAAAATCATTCAAGCAAGATAGTTGGATTTTTGTAATTTTATTTAATATATTTAAAAGTTTTGTGTCAATGAGATCATAGAATGCATGTTTTGTTGCAATTTGGATTAAATAAAATAATATCCAAAGAATGCACTGCTTGCTTTGGATATTATTTTATTTCATCACCAGGGCTGAACGGCCGACTGATTCTCAGTTTATGGTTATCAATAGCCTTCTAATTATAGATAATAGACTTAACTCCATGGCCTTGTAATTTTTAATTCAATACAGAAGACAATGAAGCTCCTGAATCAAATATAGGGACAAACTCGTGGAGGAATTTTTGAGGGAACTAACTCTCATTTGAAATATATGGAACTACTAGAGTCTCCCACGGTTAGCCCGACTCCAAGAGGATTACAACCCATGATCCGTCTACCATTGAGAATCTTTCATGCCAGCACTGTAGTCGGTGCGAGCCATGAGCACACACTGTTGTAATTCGAGCCCGGTCACTTCATTGAGAGGCGAGCGTAAAAATAGCTTGTTGACATAGCTTTCTATAAGATTTTTATTTCGTAGTTAACACAATTGCTACAACATAAAATTCGAGTGGTGAGTGGCTCATCAAGTAGTCTGCTAAGCTCACAGAACTGACAATGAGATCTAGCAGATATATTATTATATATTATTAATTCCAAAATAATTAAAGGCACAAAGATTATAATTTTTTTATGAGTCATAAGATATGAGGGTTAAATTAAAATTTTGTTAAAGTGAAATTGAGGATGTACGTGTTTACTAAATATGCGCGTTTAAAAATTACATCAGCTGTAGCAAGATTATAATTATAACACTCGAAACTGTACAGAATATATACTGCAAAATATATAAATGCTTTGATCTAATACAGGCAGTGAGCTATCACGTGTCAGGCTAGCTGCTCTGTTCAGACGCACAACCTCGTGCATAAATGATAATATTAAAAAATAATTTTGAATGAAATATAATATGCAAAGAAGGTGAATACTTTAATCCAATATACTTTTAAGCTTTATTTATTTCTCAAAATATCATTCTGGAATATATATGTAATTATGTTAACTACGAACTATATTCCTGGTTAGTGAGTCGAGAAATCAGTTAGCTACAGTCAAATAAAAAAACATTTTTTAAAAAAAATATTCTCTAAATAAACCCTTGACGAATCAGCGTTAACGAAAAAAATAAGTGAAAAAAATTTAACATTGATGTGAACAAGATAATTTATGTGAAAAATAACTTTAATAAAATGACTCCCGATGAAAAATTGGACCAAAGGAGTATAAAGAAATTAGAAATATCCTGGAACGTGATAACACATTAATCATCTTATCAAAATACATTCATTATTTTATAAAAACACATTCATCATTTTATCAAAATACATTTATCATTTTATCAAAACACATTCATCATTTTATCAAAATGCATTCATCATTTTATCAAAATACATTCATCATTTTATCAAAATGCATTCCTTATTTTATCGGATAAACTGCTGGGAGATGCAGAATTATAAAAATTACAATAAATTTACACAAATCTCCGGAGTAACAAAAATGCAAAGAATGTAATTTGTCCGGGTTTTGCCGTTCAAATTCAGAGGTTGAAGAATAGTAGCACGACTCGACTAAAGTAAATAAATAAATTTTTTAGAAAGTGGGTCTAGATGGCTTTTTAAATCCAAGGCTTCAGCCTTTAAAGCACCAATTTCATCATTAATAGTGTTTTGAATATCTTTCATAATAATGTTTGAATTTCTTTCTCTAGAATCTACCTAATTTATTTTCATAAAATCTATACTTCGTCAATTATAATTAAACAGCGTAAAAGATTAAAATTTCAATTGCTGTAATTGCCATCTATTTTACTTTTGTTTAATTAAATGAATAGCGTAAGCTCTCCATTGTTTCTATTTCAGTAGTAATCTAAATTTTTTTAGCGTCTTTTTTTTAAAAATATTTTTAACATTTTTATTATGCTAGAAAAGAAATCTAAGTATGAAAAAGCATTACCATATGTATTGTCTATGTTTATTATGATTCATATAAGCTAACTCAATATATACGGAGAAAAAAAGTATGGTGATAAAAGCTACCAGAATATGGTAAAATTTGCAGTGTTTCTGGCTCTATAATACCAAAAAGCTCGTTAATTTTTACCAAAGAGCATTGGTAAAATTAACAATAAAATATGATCTTATAACTTCTACAAAAATTTGGCAAATGTAAAATTTGATAATTTTATTACAATATCTTAGAATATTGTATAATAACCAATTTTCAATTAAATTTGCTTTTCAGTTTTATATATTTAATTAAATGTGTGGTAATAAAAATCATAATTTTGAAAATCAGAATTTTCGGTTATCATATGATCAAAAAAATTATCCAATGAATGATGCAAATACCATTTTTTTTCTAAAATCAGAATTATGTTTTCTTTTTTACCAGGTATTCCATTACCATATAGCACGGAAATTTACCAGAATTGTTTTCCCCGTTTTATTCAACAACATTATACCGTAAACCGGTACGAGTCTACCCATCCAGGGGCGAGTCTACCCATTTTACTTTTATTTAATTTTCACTATTTTAAATTGCAAATAAATTTTTTTTTACCGACGGAGGACTTAGTTCAGACTCTAAGGATGATGGAACTGTAGTAGTTTGATCCGTTTTTATTTATTTGTCGTCTCTTTAACCGACCTGTTCAAACGTCTTTTGAGAGATTTATATTGAAAATCAGCAAACTTTTAGTTGGTGCTCCGTAAGTATATTATTATTATTACTATTTTCACTTTGGTTAAGTGATAAACTTATCTAAGACTAAGATTACATTAATTTTATATGAAAAAAAACAAAAAGAATGTAAGTTTTGCTGTTGTGAACAAAAAGCCAGAATTCGCGGGGCGAGTCTACCCATTCGTATTTAGTNAAATAGCTAATATACTTTTTTAAAAGCCAATAAGAACATTGGTAGAATTCTTCTACATAAGTACAATACTATGTCTTTGATGATAAAATACTATGTCTTTGATGATAATATATTATGTCTTTGTGCTAGAACATTGTGTTCATTGGCGAGCGAGCGCAGCGAGTCATGGTTCACGGCGTGAACCACATAGGATTGCGTAGCAATTCTCGGGGGGTTGCCGAGCGTTAGCGAGCAGGGGGCGGAGCCTCCTAGTTGAATATATATTTTTTAAAAATACATACCGAAACCGAATCAAAATGATACCTTATCATTTACTATAATTAACATGGTTAAACAACAATCAGTAAGAAATTTAAACTAAATTTCTTATACTCATTATCTATACCGTATTTACCAGAATTTATTATAATTCTTCAATAAAAACAATCGTAATACTTTCCTCCATTTTTAATACATCTTTTTAGAGTTTTAATTATATTAATAGTTTCTTGAATATGTATTTATTTAAAAAAAAGAATATGATAAAAAATAATAATGGCTAATATAGGGTAAAATTGCTGAAATACGATAAAATTACTAACGTATTCACTAAGTATGGACAATCACTATGCGTAAGCAACAATCAACAGCAAATATTTTTCTCTGTTTTTTCCAAATAATGTAGGCTGTACCACATGAAATTTCTAATATGTGTATATAAACATCAAAACACGAAAAAAGTACATATTCATTGCTGCAATTAACATTGGCCAACAACAATCAACATCAAAACTAATCTAACCTTCCTCGGAAATAATATACTTTGGCGATTTCTCACATGGATTGATATCTACTTTAGTAGAAGTTACTTTCGCCCTTTTTCTAATCCAGAAAAAAGGAATTGGCTGCCTTTTATTTCCTCATATTGCTTGAAATATTACCAGCCTTATATTTCTCCGGGAAAATATAGCTCTTCTCCGCATTCATTACATTAAACAGGAAGAGGACTATTGGTTTCCAGAACCACCAATTACCATTCTTCACTCTGTGACTAATTTTCCTGATGGTAAAGGTAAGAAAGTTTGGAGATCTGTGTAAGGATTCCAATTAACCGAAATCGGAGTGGAATTAACTTGAAGGCAAACCGATTGGCCCCCACGCCACAGGACTTCCCTTATCCGTGTGTTTCATGGTATCTTGGGTAAAGTAACCTGCAATCAATCTTTCTTGTAATTAGTAAAGATAGGATAAGTCCGACTAATTCTCAAGGTGAGATTTACTGTATAAATCTGGTTTTACTGCTTCGGACATTGTTAGTGCTTTTGTCGCTGTTGGGGATCTGTGTATGAAGCGGCTTTATGAGAGTTGCTCTCTTTTTTTTGGCAATTGTTTCGAGGAGAAAATTAAGCCATTCGATTAATCCTCAGAAATGTTTGAATGAAGTCAGAATTAAATGCCAATTAGTTTTATAGCCATTGACGCTATCTTCCAATTTAATTTACAAAGGGAATTTCTCTCGTAATTTGCATACTATTATGCAAATCTTAAAATGCTTTGAGAAACAAAAGTTCATAGAAATCTATTTTAGTTTTAAGTTCCTACAATGAAATTAAGTCCCATTTATCAACGAATGCACTAAATAATATTAGGAAATCCTAAAATAGTGGAAGGAAAGAAAATCCGATAGAGGCATTTAGAAGAAGCCATACCAGGGAAGAAACTTTTTGTTGCAAATTTTCTTTCCCCTTCATTACTAATTTTAAAGCTGAAATATAGTAAAAGTAAGTTCAGGCAAACTTGGAGAAGCCACGAAGTTTCAATTGCTGGAAAAAAAAATCGAAATATCAAAATGCAAACAAATTATGTGAAGAGAACTTCTCCAATGCGTAATCCTAAGTTATTTTGTCATAATTTATTTTCATTTGGATATTTTAAAAATTTCTTTAGAGTATTTGAAACTTCATGTCTTATTCTAAGTTTGCCTGAATTCACCTTTTCTACATTTTAAATTAGTAATGGAGGTGAAAAAGAGAATTTTCGACGAAATTTTTATCTTCTTGGTGTGGCGCCTTTTTACAGCAACGAGATGGTATTCTCGTAGTACTTTGGTGAGCATTTTAATGTTTATTTACTTATTTTATTACTTGGATGGGGAGCATTATATTACTTACAAAGCTCACAAGAATTTTTTTTTTTCAAAAATAGTTTTTTCCCAATATTTTTACGATCTAAAGAAAAATACTAACTAGGTTAAGTGTTTAATTAATTATTTTTAATGTTTTATTAATATTTTTTATTAAATTACCTTATTAGTCATTAGATATGTCAATGATAAGTATTAGTATGTCCAATGATAATGTCAATTGATAACAGTGCAATTTTTAATTAGAGAAATATAGAACAACACTGAAAGACGATATTACTATATGATAACAATGATAAATTATATAATAACATCCGGAAATAACAAATAAAAAAATAAAGAGAATTTGATATCATTAAAGATAACAAAAACTGATAGATAGTAAAAAAAGAGAGGATACTAAGAATTTGTAACTCTTTGGTTAGCCGAGCGTATGCAAAGAGTGGCCAAAACTGTAGGCTTCCGTGAACTTCGTATTTTTTTACTTGTTTTTTCGCTACGTTTATTTTTTTAATACTGAGCGCTTACAAAAAACTAAATACAATAAATAAAACAATTAAAAAAATTAGATGAATTGCCTTGTTCCCGGCTAACCGAAAAGTACCAATAATTCTATAACAAACAGAAGAGTTCATAAACTTATTCGTTAATGTTAAATGTCATTTGAACATGTAGTTGGCCTATTTGAACACTTAATTTGAACTAATTGATAGAGAAAGCAAAACTCTCACTTGAAAGAAGATAACCCTTTGAAAAAAAACATATATAATTGCTTTAAATGGACTAAATTATTTCCATTTTTCTCACACATAAATCTAACAGCATAGGAAACGAAAGGGGAAAAAAGAAAAGACGTGAAAAAACGTGAGGGGAAATTTTTGAAGACGTGAGGAAAAATTTTTGACGAAAGACGTGAGGGGAAATTTTTAGTGGGGTTAGAAGTTTATTTAAAAAATAACTCAAAGTTTATTATGAAGAAGACTGGCAACGTCTTCTAACACAGAGTTTTTTTTAAATAAGTGTTCTAGTTATTTGCTGGTAGCGAACAGGAAACAATTGCTTTTTCAACAAAGTGCTTATAGAAATGATTTGAGTACTCTAGCTAGTTAAAAGTTTGAATAAAAAGCTACGTAATAATAAACATGAAAACGAGTTATTGAAAATGTAGCAATAAATTAGCAACATGCAGAATTTACATGTATGCAAAATTACATATATTTAGAGTAAATGTATCTATTATCAAAGAAGTTTTTTTTAAATTTAATTTCCTGAAAATCTGAGACCAAAAACTTACTCTTTGTATTAAGAAATCCTAGGTATGTAAAGCGTTCGCATAGTTTTATTACATTAAGCTCTTTTGTGCAAATATAATTTGCCCACGTTTAGCCTATTCACAATCAAGACTTTCTGAAAAACAGTCATTGTGTCATTATCAAGTTAGTGGTGCAAAGCTACGCCAAAGATCAACTTGGCAATTTAAATACATTAACTCAGAAAACGCTGCATTGCCGACAATTAGAGAATATAAAAAAAAAGAGACGAAAGAAGAGAGTCAGAGTACGAAGTGAACATTAATAAAAGGTAATTACTGCCTTGTTCTAGAATGGATCGTAAATTAACTCTTTGCCCCTGGTAACCAATAACGTTCACCAAGAGAATTACAGAAACGTGACTTTGCAATGTGTTTCAGTTAATGTGTGGTTAATGATGTAAAACCATGCAGACGACGTATTGCTACGACAGGAGTCTGATAAATTAAGTATTGCTCACAATTAATCATATTTTTTTTTCAGTTTCTTCGATCAAAAAAAATTTGAAAAGCTGTAATAGAAACCAGTCTCCAAGGATTTGAAATGTCGCTATAAGAGCAATGCAAAATGCCATTTGTTTTAAGATATTCTTTTTAAGCTATCATCATTGAATAATACAGTTTTAATAAATTATCCACTGCTTTTAGTAATAAATGATTATATGGCTTAAATTCTAGTTGGAAATAAAATTTGATTACTTAATAAATGTATATAGTGTGGATAAATAATTAATGTTTTTAATATAGTTTAGGTGACACTTCATATCTAGTTACACAATATTAATGGTTTAGTTTCGATAAATGATTTATTTTTTGATTAAAAGGACATCATGTCTGAAAGGGTTACCTTGGTCTAAATATAATGTTTTTAAACAAATTGCCTTCGAATCTCGTAGGATAAAAGAAAGCATATATTTCTACTTATGATAATTCTAGAATATATGTAGGGTAGGGATTCCTTGGGGTCAAAAAGAATATTCTATTAGAGATTGCAGTTTACTGAAAATTACTATGTACAATTTCAACTAAATGCTGAGTCTCAGCACTAGATACTGGGTCTTAGTTCTAGGTGCTGAGTTTCAGAACTGGGTCAGAAATTATTATAAAATGTCATACTGCGAAACTACATCGAATAATTTTCATACATTATTTAATTTTTTTATATGTTGGTGTATCAATTATATTTATAAATTCAGTTATCAAGCTATTAATAAATAAGCAATTTTTTGCAATTATTATCTTACTATTACATTCGTTTTTCCAGCAATAATTTGGATTCAAAATGGAATCATTAATGTTAGTCAGTTTCCAAGTTTTCAATTATTTTAAAAAATTTATTCAAGGAGTCCTTTGCAAATTGAATTACACCTGCTGATTCAGTTAATTAAAAGACGAGCACAGAGCAAATATTTTAAAATATATTTGAATCCATGAGCAAATATTTAAAAAGATGTATATTTGGTGAAGTAAAAAAGTATTTAATGTTTTCTTTGTGAAAGCCAAGCAGAAGCCATGGAAGAGACTAAAAATTAAACGTATGGATATTTAAAAAGTAACCCCTGATTTTTCCAAACTTTTTAATGAATGTTTTATCAGATTTTTATATTTTATTTTGAATGCGACTTAAAAGTTTGCAAAAATAATAGGAATTCATTATGCTTGTCAGTAATAGTATACGATTCAAAACATTTATAAATTTCCAGGTAACAATTTGTGGCTTTTTTTTCATTAATCGAACAAAATTCTACGTATTTATTTAGGTAAGGGTTTTGTAAAATAATTTTCAATACTAAAGTATTTGACTGTTAATTTACAAAAATTGCACAAAATTAATAAGTTTAAAGCTCAGAGTTTACCTAAATTTTATGTGACAGTGTAAAATCTTCATAGATAAAGTATTTTTGAACTTTTTGATAAGTTTGATTAGCTTTAAAAATTCTATGTGGTTATTTTTAGACTAAAATATGATTTCGGAACAATAAATTAGTAATTTTTGTCGGTAAGTGTGATGCTATTATATACCATACATGTTTCCTAGCTTCTAAAAATTCATTTTTTTTAGTTATTTTGTTGAGCAGCTTTTTGGTGCTTACATCTGTGCGTGGGTGAGAGTATCATATTTTAATAGACCAGTGTCATAAATTGGGAAGTGCGGGGCACTGAAACTCTTTATGTGTTGAAGGGAATGGAGAAAATATTGTAAGGTCAACGGCTGGACTCAAACCTCCATCTTGTCGGTCATGAAATTGATAGATTTATCCACTTGGCTCTAAGATGTACCCAATTGGAAGGAACTAAGTAGCTTTATTAAGTGGGCCTAGTTAGTGCTATTAAATTCTTGTTGCTTAACCGAATTAGGTGAAAGCAGTTAATAAACAGTTTTTCTCATAGTTAAAAGTTTGAATACCATCATATTTATTGTTATTTGACTGTTTTGTTTGAATATGGTGAAATAACAGTTAAATAAATTATTATTTAATCATTTTTCCGAGAAATGCCTAAGAGTGTTTGATGATATTCCAGCAGTATCCCTATTTTAATAAAAGGCTATGTACAAGACTTTTCACTACTACCAATCCTCCAATTTCACTATTAACAATATGGCAATTATATTCATTGAGTAAAAATAATTGAATTAGTCGGAAAATATATTATTATTTTTAATTCTCAAGCTGAAATGAAACAAAGCTTTACAAAGTTTTAAATACACTTCTTGCAACAACCTTAGATTGCAAAAATTTCTATAACGAATCTTAGGCTAAGAGTTAAAGATAAAAGCGACTCTAGCCGAGCACAAAGGGAAACTTAATGTAGTGGAATTTTTATAGGAACAATTACGTGTGACACTCGCAATTAACTCAGAACACCACCTCGGGTAATTATGTTCCGTATTATTTCTTCATTGCCCTCCCTTTCTTCCCTCGTGTTCTAAGAATTTAGAATGGGTACTCATTCGAAGTATTCAATGGCTTTGATGACAAAGTTTTGGCTTCGGAAACAAGACATTTTGGTGATAATTGAAGTACAAGATATTCTTTGCGGATTAAAGTGAATGGAACAAGGAATGAGTTTTCTGAGAAAAGCATAAATTTCCATTAAGGAGTCTGATCTTTTCCTTTCGTTGTTAAATGGATAAATTTGTTTTAGTTTTTATAATTCTTATTTTAGCGTAAAGCACCATAATGTAACCAAAAGTATGAAGCAATTGTAAAATGACAATATTATCATAATATCGATAGTATAAGAAAAATATAACAGTAAAAGTATAATACTATAATAAAACTAAACAATGATTAACAAAAACACTTTATTAATAATTATAACACTACAAAGAAAATATTACATTTTCGTAAATAGCAATAAAATCATAAAAACAACAAACTCAGTGGCAGTAATAAAAACACTAAAACAATAATATTCTAATAACAAGAGAAATATTCCAATAACAGCAGACACTTATTAATAATAACAATGTACTTTTGTAAAAAACATCATAAAATTGCGAAAATTGCAAAAAAAAATTATCAAAATAATACAATAGTAAGATTAAGATAATGATATTATTACACTGAGAGAAAAAGTTCGGTAAAAACATATGCTGAAATTGTCCATATTTCTGGAAACACTAGAAAGCTCAGTAAATTTTAACCGAAATGGTTTGGTAGTGATTTTGGTAAAATTTATAATAAAATATGGTCTTATAACATGTGATAAAATTTGGTAATTTTATCATGATATCTTAGAGCATGACGTAAAAATCATTGATGCGGTCAAATAAACCTTTCAGTTTTGTATTTTTTACTAATTATATGATAATTAGAATAATAATTTTGAAAACCAGAATTTATAGTGAACCATTGCTATATGAATGGAGAAATTATCAAATGTATAGTTTAAATACCATATATTTTGGTTTCATTAACCAAAATTATGTTTGTTTCTTTTGCTTAAAATGTCATTTCCATACAGTACGGTAATTTCATCATTTTCCCCGAACAATATTTAATATCGCAATTATTTATTATTTAAAAGAGTAGGAAATTTTTCATAATACCTTATAGACTTACTTTTAAAGATAGCTATTACTCAGTAATTAATTACTCAGTCTATTTATTTATATTTTTGAAATAACTATTAACAATTTACGGATTTTAGTTTTTATAGAGATCAAGTTACACATTGCTATATGAATATGAAATGTTGCACTCATATTTCCCCCTCAAAACAAGCAACTACTTTTTATTAAATGAATTCTAATGTTTTCGAATATATTAGATAAAAGAGAACACTAAAGTGTTAATAAAGTTACTGAGTCTCTCAAGGATCCATGCGATCATTCCAATCAAGAAAATTACTACATGACTCTTATTCCTCCTTAAATATCAAGTTTCTGATATACCTGTCGAAGTGTACAATAATTCTATTTATTAGTGACAAAATATTACAACAAATCTCGCCATATTTCTAAACTCTCAATTTTTTATGATCTCAAGCAATTGAGAGACGTTTCGATTCCATAGATTCTTAAATAATATAACTTCTCAGTTTTTCAATCATTTTTCACTATAGCTGTTTCTTGTGGTGAAGAATTTAAAAAAATAAATTATAAGAAAACTAAGACGCTTCTGATTATTTCTGACTAACTGCAGCAATACGTCTGCGTGTCATAGATGTTTCTGACTAACTGCAACAATACGTCTGCGTGCCATAGACCTTTTATACGCGTGTCGTTGATTTATTATACATGATTTATTTGACTTTTGCAGCTTAAAACACCATTTCTTACAATGAGTTTTTTTCAGTTTTACTAACTATAACTTTATAAATGTCTCTCAGAAAAGCATGCTTAAGGAAAGTGTGGTAAAAACTACCAGAATAAAGTAAAATTTACCGTGTTTCTTTTTCTAGAGGAACAACAGAAATCTTGGTAATCTTTACCGAAGCACTTTGGTAATGATTTTGTAAAACTAACCAACTTTAAATATAATTTTATAATACGTGATAAAATTCGGTAAATGTGGTAAAGTTTAGAAATTTTAACATGATACTTTAGAAAATACTTTATGATACTTTAGAAAATATTTATTCAGTTAAATTTATTTCTCAGTTTTGCATTTTTTTTAAAAATGTGTGGTAGTTAGAACTGTAATTTTAAAAATCTAAACTTCCGGTAAATCTTTATCAAATGAAAGGAAAAATTGCCGAATGAAGGGTTCAAATACAGTGAATTTTATTAAACAGAATGAATTTTACTAATGGTTTTATTTTTGACAGAAATGTCATTACCACAGAGTACGGTAATTTTACCAGAATGCTTTTCTCCGTTTAAGAAAAGGATAACGTCGGTATCTTCCAGAAACGAATAAACGTCCTAATACCAAAGTTTATGCTTATTTTCAAATGTTTTCATTGACTTCAACCGTGATCATTCAATTTCATTATATAAATTCAATGACTTAAAAAAAAAAAAAAAAACCTAAATGATCAATATTTTTTTCTGATCAATTTCTTCAACTTTTATTCGAATTCATTGTAGATTTTGCTCTCCGTCTCCAAAACACACTACTTTATTGGACATCGTCTTTGCTCTTTTTATCCAATAACTCATTCCTTTTTATCTAATAAAAATTGGGAACGTACCCACAACTCTGCCCGACCATCACCAAAAAAAGGGTCGATTTTTAAAACATTTCTTTTTTTCTCTTGGCAACGTCGGTGAAGGAGACTTGAGTGGCATTTGTTTCATTTCAATTGAGTAGGGAGGGGGAACATTTAAGAAAGGCGATCGGACGTCCCGGATCTATTCAAGCATCAAAACCGGATTTTAACGACCGGATGGTCCTTCCTCAAGTGTGATTTTTGAGCAGAAAAAAGTAATGGAGGAAATTTCATTGAGGACTGATTCCGCGCGTGCATCGATGAACAATATTTAAATATATCTTTAAATTTCTTTTCATTGCGCTTTGGTTAAAAAAATTTTTTTGTTGCGTGTGGAATATGATATGTAATGAATTTATTCGTAGCATATGAATTGATATATAAGAAAAGATGGTTTTCATTTTGGTTAATAATTTGAGCGGAAATTTAAATTGGTTCAAGGTTTGTATGGAATTTTTATTTAACCATTTATCAGTAATTCGAAATTTATTTTTAAAAATAAATATCGGATTTGATACAACGCATAATTTTAACTTCAAGGAATAAATGAACCCTTTTTTGGGTAGAAATAGGATAGAAAGTAGGAGAAAATGAGAATGCTATTACCACAAAAATTATTATGCATTTTAAATAAATTATTTAAATTAATTATATTACGTTTTTATACAAAAAAAAATTAATATTGGAAAGACTTTGTGCTAATCGTGAATTTAATCTCATAATATTTTTAATAAGTTTTATTTGATTAGTTATAGTTTTGGGATTACATTGAAAGCCCTTTGTCTAAAAAAATATTGTAAGAAAATAGATTTTATAAGATTATGCATATTTTCCTGTATGTATTTAGAAACAAGTTATACGGGAAAAATACTCCTGTAACATTACCGTGCTGTGTTTTAATGACATTTCTGGTAAAACAAAACCATAGTTTTGGTAATAAGAACCAAAATATATGGTGCTTAAACTATTCATTTGGCAATTTTTTCGCTCATACAGTTACGGTTTATCGAAAATAATCTGGTTTTCAGAATTATATCTGTTATTACCATACTTATTGTAAAAAACATCAAACTTAAAATTAAATTTAACCGAAGAAAGGGTTTTAAACCATTTTCCAAGATATCATGATAAAATTATCACATTTTACTTCATTTACAAATTTTATTTCATGTTATAAAATTATAATATATTTTTTTTGTTAATTGCAGCAAAATGAATACCAAAGCGCTTAGGTATAAATTACCGAGCTCTTTTGTGTTCCCTTAGAGCTGGAATTTTCTGGCCCCTTTATGCCCTTATTCATATATCCCCTTAGAGCCAGTTTTGTTATATATTGGTAGTTTTTACCCTCTTTTCTAAGTGTAACATTTCATTGGATTTTTAAATAGTAATTTTATATTCATAACTTCTGTTGCATACATTGAAAATCACATTTATACATGAAATTTATTACAAAAGTAAATATAGCCTATTAAGGTTTTAATAATTGTAAATGGGTAACTAAACATTTCCATCATAAACTGTTGCGTAAAAAAGTAATATAATATAGGAATAATATTCTACTTTTTCAGAGACCTTTTCTCTTCCGACCGAACTCAACTGTTGAAGGGTGAAGACGGGGTGGAAAAATTCTAAAGATTCTTTTTACCTTTTGCATTTTATTTTCACAAGTAAACTGGTAAACTGATGATCGATATTTACGATAAAGATGGTGCCAAATATGGCACCATCTTTTGATATATGTAAAATATAAGGCCCTCTCCCCCAGAATTTGAGATATAAAACGTGCAGTATTATAGGTTTTCTATTAATTTTTCTTACGAAATTACACCAATACAAATATATATTGACGTAACAATGATACACAAAGATATTTAAATGTATAAAAAGGTACACAATGATATTTAAATATATGTATCTCAATTGCTTTGAATGATATTTAAATAGTAAATTTTTATGCAATTAACGTAGAAGGAAATTTTCAGTGTCTTCCAAATCAATTTTCATCAATTTAAAATGAAATAAGATTAAATTTTAGAAATTCCAACGAGTTAGAAAAGTGTAGTTCTAAATTTTTTACCAAAAACTACAAACTGCATAATTTTATTGCTTTAAATCTAAAGACTAAAACTAAAAACTAAATTTGTTTCTAATCTAATTATACTTTTTTTGCAAGCTATATTAAAAGAGTGCTAAGTGCAAAAAATATCGGCAAAACACAAATTAAAAATTTAATCTAGAATCCAAGATGGCTAGAGGGTAGAGGTCTCTTGAGCCTTTAATTCCAAATATAATAACAGAAAATAATATTAAGAAAGTATAATAAATAAATATTAGAATAAAAATATATTAAATGAGAGTAAAGGAATAATATTTATAAAAATTCCGTTATGACTCTTTTTATTTTATTCTGATGATACCAAAGATATTTGTATTTTTTATTTCATTTACTTGATTTTTTTTTAGAAATCACGTGAATTTTCTAATATATAGATATACGTTATAACGTTACAGTGACTTTCATTGGTTGCTGTGACGTTTTCAAAATTATTCAGTAAAAAAGTTCAGTTTATCGTATATGGAAATAAGGACGTTAAAAATCTGCGTAATATTTATTAACAATTTTCTTTGTTTAATAATGGATAAAAAACAAGTTTACTACTTTCAAATTTATTGACAAGTATAGACTCAATAATCTCATTTTAGTTCATCAGAAGTTTACAAGCAGGATAATTAAGAAACTATTTAAAATCTTAGTCTTTAATTAAATGATTAGTGACACATATTGACTTAAACTTAAAATGATAAACCTTGAAAATTGTAAATAAAACAAATTAGGATTTCTTTCAAAGAAGTTTTATTTAAACCTCAAAATAAATAGTGCAGTTTTCTCAAACTTGAATTATTCATTAATATATTTTTACATTTGTTTGGGATTTGGGGATTATAAAACTTATGCTAATAACCGTGTGCATTAAAATTTCTATTCAATACGAAATAAGGAAATCTTTTCCAAAACTGTTTGAAGTTCTGAATATTTTACAAAGTGAAAATTTATTATTCTATTATAACTTCTTGTAGTTCTTTAAAAAACTGAATGATTGGGTTTAAAAGAGGTATAACTACTATGATTTTTTTGTTATTAATGCTAAAGATATTGAAAGAAAAATTGTAGAGAATTCTCCAATGTTATAGTTTTGAGGGAGGAAATACGTGTAATGATTTGAAAAATTTATAAATATAATTTATTCAAACTAACATTATCTATAAATTTTAGGTGTGAACGCACTTTCGAATGTCCAAAAGGTGAAAATCTTTTCTAGGTTATTTGGATAAAAGAATGAAGTCTTCAATTTTCTTTGAAAACCTGAAAGATAAAAATCCTCTTTCTTTATGAAAAAATATTCTCAAAATGCTAAAAGAATGATAAACAAGACAAAGGAAAAGGTTCTATGCTTTTTTTAAAATGAAAAAAGTTAAAAACATCAAACTTTCGCGAAAAAGAACTAGATTGGGATCCTACAAAACAATGACAAAGGCAATAGTTTCTTTTTTGTTTTGCTTTTTACAATATTGTCGATAACAGTTCCTAATTCTTAAAACTAAAAAAAAAGAAGAAAAAAACGCAAATCTGTTGTTAAGTTTTTATTTCATCAGTTTCACTAATTTGGAAAGTTTTTATTGTAGTACCCATTTTCTTGTTTTTATATTAATTTATATTATTGTTCTTAAATTTAATTTTTTGTGCATAACATTTTACAAAATGTTATAATGACTTGTTATATGTTTATTAGATATTAACAAAAAATTTTGCGGGAATTTACATTGTAGTTAATTCAAAAATCATGTAAGAGCAATTAATAAATAGAGTGTTACAGAAAAACAAAACACACGGAAAACATACATTAAGAATTTTTTATATATGAGCACGAAGCTCTGAATTAGCTTTAAACAAATATCCTAGAATCCTAATCAATTTACAGCTTTTTTCTTTTTTTTTTGCAAAAATTTATGACGTCAATTTTTTTTTTTAGTTGCACCAATGATGACATTTGAAAGCATGAAGCATTTTATTACAACAGCCATTTGAAAAAAAAAGAATTAAAGTAAAAAAAAATAAAAAAAAATGCTTCTAGTTGTTAAAGCAGACTCAAAAAAGTGGAACAGTTTCTACAAGGGTTGAGTAGCTTACGTCGAAGAAGTACCCTCTATTTCCGAATTATGAACTGTTATCTTCCAACGAAATGGAATTTTTATTTAAGAAAGAAACCCTCTATTTATTTTTTACGGTTAATTTAAAATGGAACGACTTAACGCTCTCATGGAACCGCAAGTTTTTCGTGGATTCGATTGAAAAAAAAAGAAAAAACATAAGATGGCTAGAAAAATTTCATTAACAGTTCTGGTTGTTCCAGAGTGAATAGCTTCAACTTCTTTCGAAGCATTCCTTGGAATATTTTTTCCATCATGTCCTTCATGAAATGAATGGACGAATAAAAAAAATGGCGAAGCGACGAATGAGTTTTGTAAGAGGAAAAAAAATCGTTTGCTACGGAGAGTGTCATTAACTGATACTATATAATGCTCCAAAGAAAACATAACTTTTTTTCAGAAACAAATGATGATCCGTCATGTGCGGAATGAAATGTAATTTTTCTTTGAAAGAAAAATAATTACTTCCACGCGAGTTTCCTAAATTATTATTAGCGGTCACAACTCAAAATGAGTCGTTTTGAAAAGTGCAGTTGAAATGTCGTTTCCAGTTTATGATGTTGCTTTTTTTGCATTTCGATTTAAAGCTTTTTTAATGATTATATTTAGGGTATAAATTTAATATAACATATTTTAAAAATACCGTTTTATGGTGCATTAGATTCTATTTCACAAACTAAGAAGTTTTTTTCTCTATAAGCAATTAATTATGAAAAAAAGTAATAATTTTTGAAAACTCATTCACAAGTGTTGTTACATAAAAATATATTAGCTAAAAACTAATTGAAATGTGACTCTTATTAAATTAACTAAAAAAGGACCGTATTTTCTATTAAGAAAACATTTTATTATAAATTTAAAGGGAGAAAAGCCTATGACACATATTTATGTTTGACATATATGCAAATTTTCATTAAAAAATGCTCAAGTTAATGTAGTATTAAAATGAATTATTATTTGATGTGAATTAAATAATAATTGAGCTTACTTATAGTTTTGTTTTGTTAAAGCAGTTTACAAGGCTTAATTTCCTGTCTGTAAGGCTTTAATTTATTTTCAAATATGACCCTTTTATGCAAAATATTGTTAAAGTCATTACCTACTTTTATTTTTAGTTCTTATTCGACAGAATTTTAAGATAACCTAAGTTCTAATTAATGAAATCTTAGTTGAAACCGTTAAAATAAATATATACGCATAATAATGAATTTTCACAGTAATGAACTCAAGTTTAAAAATACTTTGGCATATTTTCTTACAATTAAAATTAATTACTTATAAGAGAGTTACGTATAAGGTACCAAACTTTAAATTATTTAGAAGAGTACCGATGCATTAAAATTATACATTTTAAAAATTAAAGTTAAAAGCCTAGAGGAAACATCAAAAAAAAAAATAATAAGATTTTTTAAAAGGAAAGAATTAAAATAAAATGATTTTGAAAAATTTAAGAATTTAAAAGAAATTAAAAAACAAAACAACAAAATCAAAAATATATTTTTCATTTTTTTTAATTTATTTTCTTGCAAAATTTTAAATATTTTAAGAAATCTTAATATTTTCTCTATATTTTTCACTTATTTTTATTTTACTTTTTGTCTTTATTATGTCATATATANATTACGTTTTTTCAAGCTTAGACGTAAAAATCAGTAACCCGGAAGTCTTTTTAACCTCTGGCACCATATGTGCTTAGTTATATATATATATATGCAATATATATATTGCGCAAAAGCGCAAATTTGGTCTTTCGCCTACCTAAAACACACTAAGGACCAAAGCATTACCATGCGCATTACGTACAATATGGTGCATTCCATTTTATCCACTTTTCCTAAGCTACCTGGTTAGGATTTTTTAAAAAAAATTTCTTAGCTGAGAAGTCTCAAAAATGTATCTCAGATTCTCTTATTAGGTAAAAAATCAAAATTTTACATTCTGCGCCTGCTAAGTAAAATACCGTCTCAGGTATCGTATTTCATCCGATTTCACATGTTAACTTCTACTAAATTTTGTTTTGAGACTTTTTTTTTAAAAAATAAATTCTTAGTTGCTGCGAATTTACTAAAGTTAAAATAAAAGTCTCGAAAATGCATCAAACACATTTTATTATTATTCAAAATATCAAAAAATCAAAGTTTTTGATTCTATACTGGCTATGTCAAATAATGTTTCACGTATCGTATTTTATCCAATATGCAAAGTTACTTTCCGCTAAATTATGTTTTGAGATTTTTTTTTTTCAAAAAAAAATCTTAGTTCCTACAGGCTAACTAACATTAAACTCCTTATTACGCTAAAGATAGAAGTCCCTAATTTCTAAACACACGTCACGGTTTCATTAACCATATCTCACGCAATGTGACAAGTTAGCATCTAAATCCAAGTAACTAACATAACTTAAGTTTTTAAGTCTTTTTTTATATATATATTCTTGATAATTTAAGTTCAAAAACAAATGCACACCAAAGCGATTTCAACTCAATATTCTCTGACAATATTTGGTGACTTTTTTAACTCCCAGCTATCTAATCATTCACACCGTGGTCGCTGCTATAGGAACTACACAACAAAAAGGCCTTCCACTAAAACTCTCAAATCTCTTAAAAGGATATCTTTAACCTCATTTTTCACCCTTCAGATTCAAAAGCTGTCGGAATGAGGTCCACCCGTTGCGACACTCACATGATTTATGGTTTCGTCTACAAGAGACTTGGGTGTTATTAATTTTTTCTCATCTTTTGGGGTGCGGGCCATCGTTCTGGGAAGGCGCTTGGAAAGTTGTTATCCTTTTCCAAACCTTCATTTCTCATCTTTAACTTCCTAGTTTATGGTGAGAACTGCCTACCTATGAAGTTTTACTCACCTTGGGGATAAACGGACGGTCTTGGCGATGTTTCTTTTATGCGCTGAGTAGATAGAAGACTTCTGGTTCGGGTTGAAGTATGCTTTAGTTGCTTTATCTTTTGCCCTTTTTTTATTATTTTTTTCATAGATAAGACAAAGGAAAACCTTTGTGTGCAAGATATAGCTATTGGCTCGTTAATGTTATTCTTATTTTAGTAATGTTTGAACTAATTGATTGAGCTATACGAGATAGGGGGGAAATCATTCCATTAAAAATGGTAAATGTGTTTTAACTTCTTTGGCACTAATAAGAGTAAAAGTGGGGAAGCGAGTAAATATGGGTTTCTCAACGTACTTTAACACTATTAGTGTTGCTCTTTTAACTTGAAAATGCACTAGTTTGTTTCTCTGTTGTTCTTTTGATCAAGAATAATCCGTATCCCCTATCCATCCAATTGTTGCTTGTAAATAACGGGGTTTTCTATAATAGGGTAAGGTCTGCAGGTTGTATATATATATATATATATATATATATATNAGATAGGATAAAAATAAAGAAAAATAAGTTTTTGTTAATTTTTTATAACTTCTCAGTCTCGAACATTTAATGTTTTTTTCTTCTTCTTTTTTATAAAAACTTAAATCCACATTTAATTCCGACTATATATTTTATTCAAATATATATATTTCATTTATATATATATATCTTTTATATATATATATTTTTTTTCTTTTTTTTTCTTTAAAAATGGAACGATGGACCGATCAAAATTTTGATTTTAAAGTTCTGAAATTATAACTTTAAAGTGAAGTTTAAAAATGTACAAAATATTTATTAAAATAAGGTCAAATTTGTGCCTAAAAACGACAGATTTTTCTCGTCACCCTTACTGCCTTACAACAAATTGTAATGCATGCATTTTAAAATAAATTTTTTTACATCAATAATGTGATTACATGTGTTTTGAACTAAAATATTAAAAAAAGTGAAAGAAATGAAATAGAACTAAATACATTGTTTAATATCTAAGTTTTAAGGGAAATTTCTGAATGTTCTTGCTTAAGGTTTGATAAAAAAAAAACAAATTCAAAATCAGACCTTAGCTTTCAGTTTAAAGCATCGCTATCATTATACAAAATCGACATTCAAAATTTCAAAGAATTCTATCGTAAACATTATTTTGTAATGCTTGTTAGCGTAAAGAAATGTTTGCAAAATTATCTTTCTTCAGGAAATGCATTTAAAATACAGGAAAATTGTAAAATACATAAAAAAAAACTATTAATTCAGTAAATAATTTCTAAAAATGAATTTCACTTGTCCTAAAAATGTAATTTATTCAAATAAATAAGGGTTCAAATACTTAAAGCAAAACGAAAAACTTTTTCATTTTCGGGAGCCTATTTCGGGTTTTGGCTTCGTCTGTCAATATATGAAAAACAATACGAACTTTACTAAATATACTAACTAAAAATTAAAGATAATATTTTTTATGAGTTTAGGAAAGCTGATGAACTAAAGTTCAAATATAGATTGCAAAAAAATAAATAAATAACATGAAATTTTAGTCGAAATTGCTAATTTTACCCAGTTGAATACTTTAAGTATACACAGCACTAATTTCTCAATTTTGAATTATGAATGTATTTTTTAATAAAATGGATATAGCTTCGAATTGTTATAACTTGATAACTCTTTAACTAAATTTGAGTAGAATCACGAATGTGGAATTAAAAATAAGAATTATTTATTATTAATTAGTTAAAAGCTACTTTATCGTTTTTATTTGTTTTATTTTCCAGATATGACATATTAAAACAAAACTATCAATAAATGTTAAAAAAAATTAACTCCTGCATTTTCCCGAAATATTTGATTAAGATTTTTAATTAGATTTTACAGCATATTTCTTTTTATTTCCTGCATAAAATAAAGCCTTTTATGTAGTTTTCTTCATAAAACTGTTGTGAATTCTTATTACTTATTTATAATTGTTAAGTTTTATTTATCTTTAGCTAGCACATAATTTTTATAATTAATAACTGACTAAACTCTATTCTTGGTGACATCTGCAATCAAGATTAAAGCTGTACAAAGAAGTGAATTCGAAAAGAAATAATTCACATGAAAAATGAATTAATTAAAGGAAGAAAAAAAATCTTAAACATTTATTTGATTTCATAACGAGAAATACTTTTTAAATCATTTGATATATTTTTCAGATTACCTATCTAATGTACAGATAAACTAAGGATGATTGGTTAAAGTGCAGTTCTTTTTCAGTTTTGAAATTACATAGATAATTTACATATTACAAATTTAATTAGGCTTTGTTAAAGTGAAAATAAAATTTTTCTCAGAAAAATAGAAACTTTTCTGTACGTTTAAATTAGCATAATGTTATTTATTTTTCACTATTAAAAAATTAAGTTATTACAATCGAACAACTAACATATTTGTTGATAGAATCAAGTACAGATAACTTTAAAAAAATATACTAAGAATTTAATGATAAGATATTATTACAATTATGGTTATCAACAAAAAGCCTTTTTTTAGAACTTTTTTAACTTAAGAATCAGGTAATATAATCAACAATCAACGATTCTGTTCATCGAAAGAGGGAAACAAACTTTTGAACTTTACGCTAAGAAGTTCAATAATGCGTACATTATCCAGATTATTTGCAAATTAACTGATTTTCGGTAATATATGTATGTTTCCTGGAAATATTCTTTCGAATATAAAAGAATATAAGTTTACTTTTTGGCCTCTTTATTTTATCCTTTTTCTTTAATTGCTGGTGGGCGTTTACTAAAATATTTAAAACAAAGAGCGGAACGAAAAATTTCATGATAACGGAACTGGTAAATTCTATGATTAATACCAGTTCCTAAGGCATTTCTATTACATCAGTTGAAAGAAAAAAAAAATTCATAGCTATTTTCAGATCGCCAACTACCAGTATAGCGTCCGGCCTAGTCAGCAATTTCTTAACGCCTTCAATTACGTTACATTCTTCTTCTTCCTTAACTTCTTTCATCAGAAAATAAAAAAAAGAAGAAGAAGAAGAAATGGCGTTTACGAGCTTTTGGCTTGCTTGTCACAACTTTCGAAAGCTTACGGGCAGCTGGGATGTTATGGAGTTGAGTTGTACGGAAATAAAAAAGGAAGAAAAACAAAAAGGTTACGTCCAAAAACTATTGACAAGAGCATCGCGTTATAGTCCTTCAATGTTTTCTCACGCATCGCCAATCTTTCCACGCTATCAAATCGCGAGGATAAGAAAGGACATAACTTAGGCATGATTGCCTTCAGTTTTGAAACATTTCTTCCCAACTATACGATTCCTCCCCATCATTGAAATATACTTAGAGCAATATTATACTTAAGCATTAGGGAAGGAGATAGGGTTTCTAAGTCAAAACTCGCTGGGAAGTTGTTATTTTAAAGAATATAAATCTAGGACATATGAATTTTACCACTCGGATGAATAAACATATATATTTATAGTTATACAAGATTAATTTTTCTGTCTATAAATTGGATGTATAAGTCAGAGAAATAACCTCCATTACTACTTCGTGACTAATTGTTAAAGTGGGGAAAAACTATTTTAATAAACGAGATTACATTGGTTGCTTAAAAAAAAATATTTTGGAAAAATTAGTCTACTGTATGGTTATATAACTAGACTGTAAAATATAGTTATGTGTATAGTATATAGTTACGGCTATATGTATTGTGCATGGTGCCATATGGAATATGGTTATACAGATGCTAACTGTATAGTTAAGAAAAAAACACAATTCTAGTCAGGTAAATAAAACTAAAATATACGGTATCTAAACCATTTATTTAGTAATTTTTCCACTGTTACGGTAATGGTTTACCATAATTTCTGGTTTTCAAAATTATAGTTCTTATTACCACACCTTTAGTAACAAATACAAAACTGAAAAATTAACAAATTTCACCACATTTACCTAATTTTATCACATATTATAAAACTATATTTTATTATTAGTTTTATAAAAAGTTATTACCGAAGGAAAAAGTTACTGAACTTCTTGGTGGTTCTGTAGAGTCAGAAATACTGTCAATTTTACCATATTCTTGCAGCTTTGACCATCATTTTTTTCAATATGCAACGAAATCCTATAAGCATAAATAACATATGTTATTTATGCTTATAAGATTATCTTATTATCTAAGATTATCTTATTATCTAAGATTATCTTATTATCTAAGATTATCTTATTATCTTATATAAGAGTAAAAATATGTTAAAAAATATAGATGTGTATTGGTCATTTAAATTTTCATTTTGTTTTGCATATTTAAATTGTAGGACAGAACTAGATATAATTATTTATGCATGAGCTTAAAAATTATTTGCTAAATTTTCTTGCATTTAATTTTAAATTTAATTTCTTATTTAATTTTGAACCAAAAAAGGATTTAAAATTAAAATTACTTTAATACGTAGAAAACTGAGAATTCATAAGAGATTATTTAAAGGTGTAAATGTACGAGGAAGAAAGCAATTCGGAGAAAATTTTGAGAAGATTGTTTAGTACAGCGGTTCTCAAATAGAACCTTAGGGTTGCGTGGTATAATAAAAGGGGTTTCGAGAGTTAAGCCTTTTTTTTTCAGAAACCTGTTACGATTTTCGAAATCTGTAATTATTTTTGGATTGAATTCGTAATCCATTATTAACTTAATATTTTTGCTATTTTTATGAAATTAAACTAGAGATAGAAAATGCAAAACGATGCATTTCCAATAAAAATATAATGAATGAATTAATGAAAGGATATGCATTTATGGAAAACTGCATTAGTATTTCATATCGAATAAAAATAACCAAATTTAACAATGAAGAAATATGTTTCTCTGATAAACTTTCGTCCCGTTTTTTATTTTAATGAAAGCCCTATTTTAGCTGATTTATTTTCAGTTTATGCACACTTTAAAACTAAATTAAGAACTATAATAGATGCCACTATGAATCTGTGAATTCAACCGCTTGCTATAAAACAAAATTTAAAAACTAATTTAGATAAAATTTCATTCTCTATTAATTCACTATATTATTAATAAAATAATAAATAAAATTTAGATCATTACATTTATTACATTACAAAATATTTAATTTTCACTCTATAATATGTTCGCTACAGCTAATAGAAATTCTCGGGTTCCATAAGAATAAAGTTAATCATTTAGGGTTCCGCAGATGAAAAAAAAATTAGGTAACAATTTTGAGACTGTCTTAATAATAAATTGTGTATTTCTCTTTAAATAAAACAAATAATTGCTAAACATTTAAAGTACATCCATTACGAAAATTCTTCGATTGTTTTTTCTCTATTGTTTAGGAAATTCTTTTTAGTTGTTACGTACTTGTTATGTTTTCATTATTTTATTCGCTATGTAAGAAAATAAAATATAAAGTAGCGCAAAGAAAAGATGGTTATTTAATTCGTTTTTACTTTTCTGAGATTTCAAGAAATATTTCCTCAGTTGTTTATTTTTATCAACATAGAAATATTATTCTAAACTACTTTTTTCATGCACCATTTTATTTGAAGATGTTTCGAGCTTAGAAGAAGCTTAAGGCGAGTTTTTAATATCTATTCACATCTGAAGTAAGATTATTTGCATTTTTCAGAAAGAAAAATAAATATTTGAATCAGAAATCATTAACTTCAGTAGGTTTGCGTGCCTTAGGGAATAACACAAAAATAAATTGAATTATTCCAATCTCAAATTTTAAAATCCTTTCTTTTTAATACTCTTTTTTTTGCTTCGTTTAAATGCAGAAAAACCCAGCCTCTTCGTTTAAAGTGCTTTAGATTTTGCAAAAGAAATAAAAAAGAATGTATATCACGCAAGTTTTGTAAGTGTAGAAACATATCCTAAATGAGAAAACAATACTCGTGAGGATTGTTTTGCTTTACTTTCGGAAATTTTTATGAAAAATGAAGCACAATTACAAGTGTAGGTCATGTTTTAATTTAGTTTCGAAAGATATTGATCACATGATTTTTCAGAACGCCGTGATTTTGCAGGAAAGTAATAAAAAAAGAATGTTATTTTCGAATCACGCAACTCTCAAGGGGTGAGAAAACATGCATGGTCAAGGCCATCTTGTATGAGATTAGATTCGATATTCATCAAAATTCTAATTACATTTTTTATGTTTATCAGGGGCTTTATGTTGATTAAATTTTTTTTAATATCTTAAATATTAATAGTTTAAATTGAAGAATAATTTGTAATGAATAATAAATATTGGAAACTTGTAACTAATAAAGCATATATTCAGTAATTTAAAAACTTCAATAATTTTTATACGAAGGAAAAGAAGTTAACTTTTTAATGAATAAATAAGCCAAAGAGTAAAACAGGGTAAAGATTCAAAATGAGTTATCTTAATAAAATATTAAAAATTCTAAATGTGTAAAATGAATACAAATCGAGGAATTATTATTATGAATTCCGATTTTTTATCAATAATAAAATACGAATAAATTTATATAACATTAAAAAACTAAAAAATTTTTAACAGTAATGTAATAGAATAAAATTTTAATACATAAAATATAACGACATTAAGTTTGCAATGGATAACTAACTGGAACAATTTCATATAACAGTACAAAATCCTCTACATTTTAAACCATAGTAGACCTACCTACTTTTTAAACCATAAATAACAAAGTTAGTTTCAATATACAAAAGAATTATGAAAAAATAGCTCAGATTGTGTAAAAATAAATTTTTTAAAGGTATAGGAAAGTTCAAAACTATTGTAGATGTTCCAAATATGTAAGAACAAAGCCTGAAATGATTAATAAAATACGAACACATTCTTGTAACAGTATAAAAGCCTCGACATTTTTAACAGCAATAAAAAAGAAAAAAACAACAACACAAAAGTGATTAATTTTGAGTAATATTATAAAAAGCTCAAGATTTTTAACGATTACAGAATACGTCTAAAATCTCAGTTTGCAAAAAATACACGAAAACAGAATGAATAAAAAGTAAGAATAATTTTAGTATGATGCGCTTAAAATTTTAAAATTTAACTTGCAAGGTGTAATAAATGAAGGAATAAGTCTTGTAATGAATAATTAAGAAGTAAACTGTCGTATTACAATACAAAAATAATATTTCAATAGTTAATTGAAAGGAACAAATATTTCCTTACATAATGTATGAAGGAAAAAAGCTTATAATGAATTATATATAAAGATAATTTTACTTAATAATATTAAAAATCTCACAATCTCTAAAGTTAATAAAGAGAAACGGTTTTCTTTAAAAAAAGATATTTAATATTTATGGTGTCATTTCTTAATGAGCTAGACGGGCTTCATAATCAACGAGATTTTTTAAGTTAAAACATGTGAAATAATTTATTATGCACTTTTGAACTTTACATTTTTGTTCAGTGCGCTAGAGTTAAAAAAAAGTTACACAAAAAATGGAAAATGAGTTTCTTATTCAAAAAACTCTTTATATTTCTTATTCATCAAACTCATGTACAAATTTGATTTCTAGAAAAAGCAAAATAAAGTGCATGGAGAAAAAATAATTGTAAAAATTACCATACTCTATACAATGACATGTTTGGTAAAAAAAACAACGTAATTGTGGTAAAAAAACAAACAAGAAATATGGTATTTAAATAATTTATTTGTTAATTTTTCCAGTCATGTTGTGTACCAGGAATTCTGATTCTAAAAATTATGGCCCTTATTAGCTCACATTTAGTAAAAAATACAGTGGGTACGTACATTTCGAGAATAAGTGAAGTGACTCTGCCTGACCATGTGATTGAAATTAGATTAAATTAAAAAATTAGATAAAAGAAAAATTCCTTAAGTACAATTGTAAGAATACTGTCTTCTTTTAATCTTAATTAAATATAGATTTCAATTGCATTTTACTCAGATTCTTATAAATTCTTTTGTTATTTTTAAAGGTCTTAGGAGAGGATTTTTGTCAGTGATTTGTCAATGGTTTTTACGACACTTTAACAATATTCAAGGCATCATTAAAAAATTATGACATGTTACTTAATGAATACCAAGTTAAATCTTGTTGCATTATAGGTTTTATGTGAATCTTGTTACTCGAGAGTATAATGATATTTTTTAATCTTTGCAATATTAATCAATAACTCAAGACATTAAAAAATATTAATTAAAATAACTGCCCTGAAGGAAAAATCAGTGTTTCCTTAAATAACTTTAGTTTTTCATGTCAGATAACTGGGGCTCGTACCACGTTTTATTGACCACTGAGACCAGTTATAAAAGCAAAATTTTTTATTGGCTGTATAATGGAAATTCACGACGGGCTGTAGATATTTAATAAATAAGAGAGACATCTTAGTTTAAAAAAAAATTGAAACACATACCTTTTATAATTATAAAAGTTAATTTCATTTCCATTATAATTAAACTCGCTGTATATCCGCTCTTCATACGGGATGAAAAAAAAACTAAATCAGAACTGAACAACACAATATAATCATGAACAAAACAGTAAGCCAAACACCAACACAAATAGTCAAGCTAAAATAATTAAAATAATTTTTTTATTTATTATTATTATTAGTTTCCCTTCTCTTTGACTGCACGTTGTTAAGCAAAGAACGCACTTATTCGTTTATCCAATCAAAATCAAAAATAAACTCTATTCGGTATCATCCGGCAAAAAGCTGTTTCTCTAGGCAACTCATGATATTTAAAATTTACCACAATCAAGCTACTTTTCCTGTACTTTTATATTTCAGAAACCGTAAAAACCGTATAGGATTGCGCAAAAAAATACTTAGTAGTTCATCCAATCGAAATAAAGAATAACTCTATGCAGTATCATGTGGCATAATGTTGTTGCTCTAGGCAACTCATGAGATTTAAAATTAACCACAATATAGCACCTATACTTATATCATTCAGGAGCCGTCCAGATCTATTTTCTCAGTATCTATTAAAAATGTACAGTGTTGATGCAGCTGTAATCGAAATTAATTTTACCCATAAAATACTCTGTACCTATGTTTGGTACTTGCAAAAAGTGCACCAAATACCATAATGCCTGTAGTACCTACTACTAAATTAATTTAATATTCGATATTATTAAATAATGATGTTTATAAGCTGTAAAGCAACTGAACTATTTCATCAATAAAACAGGATTATTTATATTTTGATAGCTGTGAAAACCTTGTTACAATAATGTTAGAAAGCAGAACAGCTAAATTAGATCCCTTAAGCATTCGGATTATTATCAACTGCCGTAAACAAGGTGTTTAAACAGCTAGACACTATGCAAACAATAGTAACTTCTCGCCTACAGCGATTAGAATTATTCGAATTGTTGATAAAGTATACATCGATTCTTGTTGTGTGTGAGGATAACTTAGAAGCACTGTTTGAGCTATTGTTTGAGACTTAATCAAAACTACATAAACGTTTCTTATTTTAACATTTAGCTTAAACTTAGCTTTATAGATATAAAAGCAACCTCAGAAAGACACAAGAAAAGAAAAACTGTTTCAAAATTTACGTTTCGAGAAAATTGTATTTAGTTTATAGTATCTACTCTTACACCTTTCGATATTTTCAATCAAATAATTATTTTAATTGCTCTATTTAACTTTTACTGTAAAGAGTATTTAAACTAAATTATTACATTGCAGGATTATTAATCTGTATTTGTCCTCGGATAGAGAGTTAACGAGAGCCATTTAGTACTCTGGAAAAAAAATCTCGGTAAAATTACCATACTGTATCGTAATGATATTTCTGGTAAAAAAACCCATAATTCTGGTGATATAACTGGAACATATGGTATTTTTAAAACATTCATTTGGCAGATTTTTCGTTCATTTGGTGACTGTTTACCGAAAATTCTGGCTAAGAAAATTTATAGTTTTTATTGCGAACATTTAGCAAAAAATCAAACAATCATACGTTTATGAGCTGTAGCAAACAGAGGGTTTAGCCCCTAATTATTACTTTATTTAAAAATATTTATTGAAATAATATTTAGAGGACTTTTGCGCAAATTTCAATATTTTTGCGCAAGGAAATCACGACTTTCACCTCCTCATTTTTTGTAATCATGTTAAATATTACGTAGTCTAACATTAAAAAAAAATCAATAGTGCATTTTTTGTCTTTAAAAAATACTGTAGTTTTTAACCGAAATACCTTTACTGTAGTTTTTAACCAAGATTTTTTTTAATGCGCAGAAATAAAATTTTTGAACTTTGTTTTTTCCCTTATGTTATAATTAATATGAAAATATTTCATGGCACAAAAGCAAAGCATTTTGACCACAATTTCCTTTGCGTTACTTTAAATGGTATAATTTTTAAGATTTGTTTAATTTGTTTTAGGTGCAATTGCAAAGTTACACAATCTAATTCATAAAAACTGCGTATTTTTAATTAAAAAAAAGACGTTATGAGAAGTCAAGAAACATGTGTTTTTGTTTTTCCAATTTTCTTTTCCAATCGAAAGGAACAATAGCACAATAAAAACGAAACCGAACTAAAAACGGAAACAAAAAGAAAACGAAAGTAAGTTAATAGTAGATAATATCAAGCGCTAAAGCAGCTTTAAATATGATCACTATAACATAGCACAATAAAAACAAAACGAAAAACGAAGAAAATTAATAAGTTTTATTAACTGCGCATAAGCTGCAAGTATATAGAACTCATAATATCCCTTAGGAAAATTTGCCATAGAGAAGCCTATGGTAATCTATGGCAACCTATGGCTACCATAGAAATTTGTATGGCAAGATGCCATACGCCTATGGTTACCATAGAGATTTGTATGGCA
>NC_092208.1:56133414-56178620 GCF_043381705.1 Parasteatoda tepidariorum
TAATTATTATAATATATATATATATATATATATATATATGCATCAAAACAAGAGAGTTTCATTTTATTTAATCAAGACGTAGAATTAATAACACAAAAACGAAGCATTTCATCTCTTCATTTAAAACACTTAAAATGAATGTCTAAAACGCAAACATTACATTTAAAAGGAAAAATAAAAAGTGAAACCAGCAAGTCTCACGCGAAAATGTATTTTGATTCCACATCTTTCTTATCTTTTAAGCCACTATTGTTTCTTGACATAGTTTCTCCGTGGAGTACATTATGTAACAAACTTCGATTAAAGAATGCGGGCTTCCATTATAACCGCTTCCTTTTTTCCCTCCGCCAGCATTTTATCTTTGTTGTTGGCGTCATGAAAGTCTTTGGTGTAAAATAACTGTTTAGGAAGTTAACTAATGCAACAGACCTGGTGCAAAAATTACTCTGGGCACACATTTCTTGACGAAATTCATGTTAAAGAGATACCAAATCTCTTTTTTTGGAATATTAAGGCTTCTGCTGAAGATCCTAGAATAGTAATAATTTTTGAACCCTTAAAAAGTTGTCGTTTAGAAAATCTTTGAGATATGAAAGTCTAAAGAGATACAGAATAAGTTGGAAGTTAAAACTTTCACTCGAATATATTTTGAGTTTAATATGAGAAATATTAGTTAGAAGTTTATACTTTGCCTTGCAGTTTACGCTTTACAAAGTGTAGGTCAGATATGTAAAATATTTTAGTTGAATAGTTAAAATTTATTTCATGGAAATAACTTTAAAATGTTTAGTTTCATCACAGTTTAAGAGAAATAAAATAAGTAATATTTGATGAATAGAATTCTGATGCATGGGGCTTTCGAATTTCTTCTTAAAAGAAAAACTTATGAAAATAATGAATTCATAAATTCTATGTGATTTGAATTAAGTTCTCCAATTACAAGTTTGGATTTATTTAAACCATCTTTGCAAACTATTAAACCAAAATTTTATTGTTTAGAAAAAAGCCTTATTACCACTCAAAAAAGTACTGCATGAAAAATTGTTAGGGGATAAATAAGCAAAGATAGTGAAAGAACATGTAAAAATTAAATTTCAAATATATGACTTTTTTAATATTTGATTGATCAGAAACTATTCGATCGACCTCGCGCAAATTTGTATTCTGCCTGCCATGTATACTTACATTCTTTGTAAAAAACTGTATACCTAAAAACTAATTTTTTTTTCGACTATCATTAAAAAAACAATACAAATTTATAAATATTAAAAAAAATTTATTTTGCATCTTGGGATAAACGAATTTTATAGTTATTTACGAAAATTTTTCAATTCGCTTGAAATGTTCTTGAGATATGGCGAAATAAGCAAAAAGTAAAACCATATTTCTTAGATTGCGGTTATCCCCTATATTTTTGAGGTCAGAAATCCGAATCCGACAACGAACGGCATGTTTATTCAGATAGATACATAGATAGAAAGATAGATCGATCGATAGATAGATAGAGAGAGAGAAGAGAGAGAAAGTACGCTATTTATTAATTAGCATATTTGAGGTCACTTTTTAGGACCATCATGATTGAATCATAGAACATGAAGATCTGATCATTGGATCAAAAGATATACAAAATAGTTAATTTTTTTCGCGCATTGTACGTAAAAAAATATGATGCTTCTTGACGAGGAAAGGCTCTTTCAGATATTTAAGTTGACATTATCGGAAAATGGTCTCTATAAAATTACACTTGTAGATAAATATAAATGATATAAGTACAATATTTCATTAAAATTTTGCTCGCAAGTCTTTCAATGTGTGCTTGTAAGCTCAACGAATAAATAAAAAAATTGTGAAATTTTCAAAGACATAATTTATCACTTTGAACTTAACCTGCGAGCTTGATAGTCATCTAAATAACTTTACTTCTTTAGAAAGTGACTCTATATTGTTTCACAAGTACGTCTCAGCCAATTTAAACCACTCGCTGAGGATTTAATTATGCATATCATAAATTGTGGGAACTCTGATTCTGACGTTATTCCCACTGCTCCAATATACCTCCCAGATGATTCAGTAAATCAGATGATATTGCAACCCAATCTAGATGTAATAGATTGTCAGAATTTTCCTAAACTAGCCACGTATTCTTAAAAACCGAGGAACTTTTCTTTTGTCAATTTGAAATATAAAGGTATAAGCATGATGTTTTTCATAAAGATGTTGACTGAAAAAAAATCCAATTATACTAATTGCTAACATTCACATATTGGTTCATATTAGTGATTATCTCAATGAGAAGATTGAATCCATGTTAAGAATTATAGTCCCAAAATATCAACTATATTTCATAATGATTTTCCTGATTTCTCTTAGGGCAATTAATACTTTAGGTGGTGAGCTTACTTAGAATATCTGTAATTTTCCAGTAATTCAGTAGCAATACAGAAACCATGAACTTGATAATGTTAATACTGTAAAGTTTAAAGCACACAAACACACTGTTTACACAGACAAAATGTAAGTTCTTGTTCTTCAATTTTCCATACATTTTTTTTACACAATTTTATTGGTTCTGTATGACTTATCCTCTCCTGAAAATATTTCAAAACATTTGTTGCATGAAATACACTGTTAGAAATTTCTCAGAAAAATTCTTAAGTACCAATTTATATAATAGTTATTTTACCATATTCAACCAAATCAGTCAAATGACCATAAATAAGATGATATTCAAAATATTAAGTGTGAGAAGAAATGTTCCCTGATTGTTTATACCAAATATGGTTTAACAGCCAGAACTCTATCCACGCCAACTAGGCCAACGTTATGAAGCCATTTTGTTCCGTGCAGTTGCGCACTACATCCTGTTTCAGCGGGAGCTAATCGGTCAATCTCACTGCTAGCTGAACAGGGGTTCGAATCCCATAGTTAATACCATAATATTTCTTCCTTTCATTCAATGCATAAAAGTTTCCTGTGTCCTACATTGTTAAATCGGTGACCCTAAACTATTAGAATACGAAACTATCGCTCACGCATAAATGGCCCAGAACCCATAGAGCTCTAGTGTCCGTTTAAGTTTTATTTTTATGGTTTAGAAACTATTCCAATTGTAATTGGTTACAAAACCATGTAGTTTTGTATTCACGGATATTTAACTTTGTTATTAATGGTGGTTGAACCAGTTGCAAAGCGATTTAAAAACCGTAAAGGTAAGGAAATGTTCCTAACCATAAACTTTATGACTAATCGGATGGGCAGTCTTGCTGCTGGCTATTTTGCCTTAATTTCATAATTGAAATTCTAACAGTTTTGAATTTACTTTCAACTATATGCGATTAAAAGTTATGTAATCTAACACTCGAATAATATATTACATTGATTACCATACATAATTTATAAAATTCATGAAACGCAGGAATAGAAATAATTGCTTGTTGTTGCATTAAAAAGAAATTGCATGATTCTAACATTAAATCAAGTAGAACACTGGTGAATCTGACATTAGTTACAGATCCGCGTTAATGCGGTGTGCCATTACTCACTGTTGCCAGAGACAAAAAGAGGAATTAAATCATCCGCATTGTCCCGAAAGAATAGGTCGATGTCCTTCAGTGGTTGACTTGGACCAGACGATTACGATTAACTTAATCGCAATGTGTATGTTTACGCGTGTGTGGAATTTTCGCGTAGTGGTCTTTTCTTTTCCACAATATTCTTTTTATCCAGATCACGTCGGAAACATTTATTTCTCTTTCCTTTTTATTAGATTAGAATAAAAGAAAAGAAATGCTTTGTAGAAAAAGTAAAATAAAATGAAATGGACTTTAAAAAAAGGGAGAATTTTATTTTCAGAAAAGAAAAATTTCTCGGTTCCATTGTTTTTGATCTATCACTTTGTTGTTTTTTTTTCTCTGGGAAAGCGAGAATGGGAATTTTAAAAATAGATTAAAATATTAATGAAATAAATATATAGAAAGTTATTCAAGATAAAAAAAAATAATACCGGAGCAAAATTAAGTTAAATTGGTATTTTTTTAATCTCATAAATGAAAACTGAGGGCTAATATATTGTTAAAAGAGCGAGAGAGATTTTATTTACGTAGAACGATTAAAAAGAATGCTAATTCATAAATCTTTTTAACGATCTTTTCACTCTAACTTGCTTTATTTATCATAAAGGGAGGATTAAAAAAAACAACAGAATTTTTAAATGAAAAAAAAATGTTCCTTTTCCATAAATTAATTATGAAAGGAGAAACAAAACGTGCCTTGATCAAGGAAAAAAAAAGATTTACCGTGATTAATTATTATATATTAAATGGTTTAATTCCCTAAATAATTAGAATGATTTACAGTTGTTCTATCCTATTTGTATGTTTAATACAAAAAGCATTTCTAAAATATAAATAAAAACAATCATTTGAATCTAGCTCCAAATAATTTTGAGGAGAACGTAAAATAATTTAATTAAATTAGTTTTTTTTGCATTAACGTTTTTCTTTTATTAAAATTTTCTTTTCTTTATTGTAATAACGTTTTTTTCTATTTTAATAAAACATGAAAATCTTTAACTATATTCCCTTTATGGTGTTTTTTCTGACATTTGTTTCGTCTAAGTCTTAATTAATAACTGAAGTATTTTCGAAACGTTGTAATTTTTATATCAACAGTAACCAGAGAATATGCAGATAAAAATCTCTGCAGTGGTTGTATTCAAGACCCTAAAGAATTAAAAGAATAAAAGTGTATAAGTGCATTTCGGAGTAACTGTTTCGAAATGTACTTAAATCTAAAAAGATATGGAGGAATTCATTATTTCCTAGTACGTATAATAACAAAACTTAATTGCCGGGATGGGGTGAATGCATTTCCACGCACCCTGGAGAGTTGGTGAGAGACTAATGTCGTTAACATTTCTACGAGTTAGCATTTCTACGAATAAAACAAGATTCCAAGGCATCAAGATGAGCTGATGTGACAGGGGTGAAAATAATTTTAGTACTTTCGAAATTGAATTTTTGCCCAACATTAATATTTGCTTCATATTGACTTCTTTTTCAAATTTTCCTAATTTATATTAATATTTCATACTAGGAGGCTCCGCCCCCTGCTCGCTAACGCTCGCCAACCCCCAAGAATTGCTACGCAATCCTATGTGGTTCACGCCGTGAACCATGGCTCGCTGCGCTCGCTCGCCAATGAACACAATGTTCTAGCACAAAAACATAGTATATTATCATCAAAGACATAGTATTGTACTTATGTAGAAGAATTCTATCGATGTTCCTATTGGCTTTTAAAAAAGTATATTGGCTTTTAAAAAAATATATTATCTAGATTGTACATGGTGAAAAAATCAAAACGTTGGCTAAATGAGAAACATATTAGCAAAATAAATTATCAAATATTGCAGTTATTCGCCTAAATTCAACTAAATGTTTATAATAAATTAGTTAATGCTAGAAATTCTGAAAGTTTTAGAAAAAAATTTTATTATTTAAAAATATAAACTTTGCCCTAACTTTTATTTGTGAGATAATAACCCTCAAAAAGTCTTTCATTTTCAAGAACACAAAAATTTGTTTTATCACCAAATGAAATATTTTTTGGTGATCAGCATTATTGATTTGCCAGAAGAATTTCTTTCTTTGGCCCAGAAGTAAGCATTACAATAACTACATTGTTCCGTCATTGAGCCAATATTATACTCTTCGACATCTACTGTTACATCTTGAACAGTTATTATTGCACTTGATCTCTGCAATCTACGTCTTTCATAACATTCCTCAACACTTTCTTGGGCTCTTCGAACACGTTTTCTTTCATTACGTTTAAAAGACCTAGCAGCTTCACTAATATTCTGCATTTTAAAGCGTGAAAATTCAATGCATAAATAAACGCGAAATATAAAAAAATTCAACGCATTCAATTCAAACACTTTGACGTTTTTTAGACGTTTAGGTAACTCCCAGTAGAAAAATATCAATTCAACAGCGGCCTTTTAAAGCATTCTCACTTTAATTAATTAATTAATTCCTAATTGAGTTTAAATTAAATATTATCATGTTTTTAGGGCATGAATCTGAATTGAACAACCTGATAATGCTCACTCTGGTTATTGTTTCCGTTTTTAAAAGCGCTATATGTTGAGCCACCTCTTCCAGATTTGCCATGTGACATTTTCAGCAGCAATCATTGGTTGATTTTCTAACGTTGCCATTCGGGGAGTTGTAATGAAGCTTTTTTTTGGTGCCGTGTAAGAGAAATATATATATAGATACATCATTGGGAGGAAATAATACGGATATATCGATGGTGCTCTTCAAGTCTAAATTTTATAGTGCATTTTGTTAGCTCGATATAGTCAAGGTCGATATAGACAAGGAACGTGGTAAATTAACCAGTGACAATCGAAGATAACAGAATCTTCAAAAGACATAAATTTGATTTCTTTAACAATCCTAAAAATGACTTAAAAACGGGAGAGGGTATTATTAATTTTATAAGAAACGGGGGAAAAAGTGGTTAAATAAAAAGTTCTCAGTTAAGATAAGAAGAAGGGAGGCTTTTGGGTCTTCAATTAGAATTTCTTCATATCCTTACAATGTTTGCTTTTCAGGGTTAGTTACGGTGATACGAGTAGTTTGTAGGTGGTATGCAAAAGAAATACGATATTTTGTATCCGGATTTCCAGTTTTAGAGAAGAAAAAAATCAGTATTTGAATCCGCATTACGGAAACACATGCTATTAAAATAATTGTTATTGGACTTAACAAGCTTACTCTGGAAAAATATTGACTGTAAACAAAATGGAAAATATTCGACTTTGTTACCACAAACTCCGAGCATTGTATTTGAATGAGGCTACGTTTTGTTTCACTCATTATTAAAAAAAAAGCATTTAAAATTACATGAAATTTTCTGTTTATATTTAAGAACGAAAAACTATATAAAAAGAAATTTTAATATGAATTTTGTTTTCTATATAAATTTAAATTTATTTATTTTTCTTGTTGTAATGATGTTCCATTACGTATTTTTCGATTTAACTTTTGTTCATTAACCATTGCAAAAATAAGTATTATATTACAAGCGGTGTAAGAATATATTAAAAGCTTTTAAAATAAATTTAATAGATTGATGGCACCATCATCGATCTATTAGATCGATGGTGGTGTATTGTTGATATGACGAGTTGACATCTATGGTGATGACAGATGTTGATGTACCGTCACGATAGATGGCTCCACCAGATAATTAACTAAGCCACATTCATTCACTTTGCGGTTCACTTGACAAAACTCAACTTAAGCAGGAGCTAACTTCATTGCCTATTAACTAATAAAAATGCTAAATAAATTTCATTAATTTAACATAATTTATTTCATTAATTTTCATAATTAGTCAAACTTTTGCCGCTTTGAAACCATGATAGTGATAGATGGTTAAAAAATCGCACAGTTCAGTATTCATGGTATTTTAAATATACCAGTTGAAAATGGTTTCAGAACTGTAAAGGTAAAAAAGTTCTTTACCGTAAACTTAGCGGTTAATTTGATAGACGGACTACTGCCGGTTGTTTTACCATAATATTAGAAGGAAAATGCTAACATTGTACCCTAAAGCGAATGGATCATAATGAATACTTTTTTTTAAATACAATCGAAATGCTTTACTTATTTGCTTTTCTTTTCCAGCGTCCAAGGGATGTGAGTTTCCAGCAAAGTGGACAGGAACTTGGTTCCAGAAAGGAGTCCATCCTCCAATTAAGATACAAAAAGACATATTTTCTTTCAAAGGGAAGTGTTTAGCTTCAGATAGTCATATGTTCTATATTGAAGACTCGTAAGTGAATTTTTCTCTCTGATATAATTTAGAAAATGCAAAAAAATGTTAATTTAAAAACATTTAAAATTTTTCGTTTCTTCTGCGTTGAGTTGTGGTTTTCAGCAATAACGCCAGTGTTGCATTAAAAAAAAATTATTATTTTAACTGCGTCACAGCTGAATAACGCGAAACAGCATGCAAAAAGCACGAATAACATAGTGTGAGGAAAAATCTCGTAAAATTTATGTTTTTGATGTGGCGACTGGGTGGGTTGTTCAAAACCGTGAAACTTCGAAGTAAATCCATATACTAAGCGGTAACTTGTCAAGAAAATAGAACAATAAAATAGAGCAATAGAAGTCTTTTCCTCATAAGGTACATATTAAAATGAAAATAGCAAGTTCTTGTTCAATAATACACGAACAAATTTTCTTCGTAAAAAAACACGAAGAAAACTGAAGTCACAACCGTTTTTTAACGTACAAATTCAACTTAGCAAAAGTTACGAAATAAAACTGTAGTCACAGCAGATTTTTCGCATATGAGAACCAACTTTCTGTGAAAGTTACAACGTAAGCCAGTTCCCACACCAGATATGGATTTTTTTGTCAGCACTGTGTTCGGTGCAGACAAAAGCGTGCGTGTAGAAGTTGCTGAGTGTAGAATTCGTATTGACAAGTCATCGCCAAGATTTGAACCAGGGCCAACTCTTTGAGATGTGAATGTTCTGTCCTCTGAGCCACTGCGGCTAGGCTCTAGAATTATATTATAAATAAAAGTTTGAAACTGTCTTTACTTTAAAATTTTAAATATTAAAATCACATTTTAATGTAAAGACGTTTACATTAAAAAGGCGTTTACATTAAAATCGAAAGTGATCGTAATATGATTTGAGAAAACTTAAACTTATTAAGCGAAACTGTATGGCAAAAACTAGAATTGGAACAGGCGGTTTTAATCCGTTTATGATTAGGGTGAAAAACAAGTGCGAAACAATATTTTATCCACAATTTTTAAATTTTAGGTTAATTTATTTACATTCAATCGTCAGTTAACTTTAAAATGTCATAATTTGAATCGAAAAATATTTGATCTCAATTGTAATAAGATTTTGAAACCCTGTATTTGTTCACCACATATTTCAATGATATTTTTTAATATTTTTCAAAAACTGCAACATAATAATTATAGAATGACGGCTTCAATTTGCATACATAACTATAATTTCTTTTTCTCGGTGTTGTGTGACTCGAACACGCCTCAACTTTGAGCATTCAATAACCTAAGCCTATTTTAGAACTCTTTACCTACGCTTTCCTTTTATAATCGAAAATCAATAGCAACCAACCTACTCTTATTTAACTTTGCAATAACATAAATCGATTTGCATGTGTTAAGTTAGTATGTCAACATCTTTAGAGCTCAATTTCTGCTTGGGAAAAGTATTGTAGAGAACAGCTACCTAATTCCGTTTGCTACAATGCATTGATATCACCCTAGGCATGCATATTGTTTGGAATAATGACGTTCTACCTAAAGCTTTCAAACAACTATTCGAGTATAGAATGTTTAATTTAAAAGCTAATTTATAGACAAAATTCATCTCCATTTTGATGAGCTACCTCCATTTGAAATTTTTTGACATTTTATATTCGTTTAAAGTACAGAAATATTTACAATTATCCGGTATAGTAATGAATAGATTCAATGATATTGTCCGCATGTATATAGATTAGTTGGTTATTATACAAAGAAGCTTAAATGATTCATGCAAATTTGAGCGTAAACTAAATGTAATTTGACTTAACTGTTCCTTTACTGTACAGTGATACTAAACATTAAATGCAAATTAATTTTACCTTTCGAATGTACTTAAAGTCTTTTATTTAAACATATCAAAATTATGCATATTTTAGTTAATGTAGTTACGCGAATTGATTAAAAATTTTACAGATATTTCACATTAAAGCTTTTATTTGTTTTCTTTAGTGAAAGTAATTATGATGAAAACACATTTAATAGTTAAATCTGAATTAGAAGTTTTGTTCCTCGCGGCTGAATATCATTTAGTTTACAATAAGTATATTTAATTTTAATAGTTATAGAACAATTTACGAATATCTCTGTTGCTGAAGAACTTTTACGTGCAATTATCGTTTATCACTCTATGAGAATGCGATTATTTTGAAATTAGAATAACTAAATAGTAAAGTACTCTTTTACTTTATATTGTTAAGCAATTTGAGATAGTTAGTTACGTTGCATATTTGTATGTGAAATGAGTAAATAATTCTTTTTATTGAATGCAGAGCTTTATATTTATTAATTACGCTGTTGTAAAATATAGTATCTTGTTAAGTGTGTAGATATTTTCAAGCAGTTGAGAGAAATCGAAACAATCATCGTAACAAGAAAGCATGTAAAATTTTCTTTTGATGCAATACAGTTGATTTATTTTGAAACTACTGAACTTGAAATTTTTCATTGTAATTTGAATGATATTAGTTAACGCATGTTACCCAGTTTCACACGAATTACAGTTTAATTGCAAGCTAAAACGTTTTATCCGTTTGGCGTCATAATTGATAACGGAGTTACATTGCATTTTGAGTTGCGTTTAGTTCTTAATTTTGTCTGATTTTGTGTTCTGAGTTGTTGAGTAATTTATTTGCGGTTAAATCGACGATGGATATCCACTGAGAAAAGAAGCATGGTCAAAGCTAATAGAATATGGTAAAATTTACTGTTTCTGGCTCTATGGGAAAACCAAAAAACACGGTAATTTTTACCGAATAGCTTTGGTAATGATAAGAGTAAAATTAGCAGAAAAATATAGTTTTATAATGGGTGCTAAAATTTGGTAGCTGTGGTAAAATTAGGTAATTTTACCATGATATCTTAGAGCATGGCATGAAAACCATTTATTCTATTAAGTTTACTTTTCAGTTTTGTATTTTTCATTAAACGTGTGGCAATTGGAACTCAAATTTTAAAAACCAGAAATTGCGGTATATCATTACTATATGAATGGAAAAATTATCTAATGAATGATTTAAAAAACGTATATTTTGGTTTAATTAACCATCAGAATTAGGATTAGTTTTTTTGTACTAGAAAAGTCGTTTCCATAGAGTAAGCAAATTTTACGTGAAATTTTTTTACCGTGTGGATTTAAGTTAGTAAATTTTGAAATTTAATGTGAAATTAAATATTATAATTTGAATGATATTATTTGACTTACATGTTGTAATTAAATTATAGCTCCATTGTCATTGGACCATTGCTAGGTCTTGTTTTTTCCTTTCTACGTACGGAGAAAAAAAGCAAAAGTGTTTTTTTTTTATCTATTTATTTTTTCACTGGTGTAGTCTTCCCATCTGAGTTTTTAGTGAAACTGAATGATAACAGATACAAATTCTAGGTAAAAAATTTGTGTTAACTAAAAATAACGTTGTGTGTAGTTTGAAACATATTTGTTGACGCATGGTACCGTGTTGCTAACTATGCAATGTATCATTGCTATTGAGCTATCTGGGTAAGTTTTGGGGTTTTCCTTAACCCACAACGCAAACAGGAAGCAAAATGTTTTCTTAGAAGGCAATTTTGCCCTGATAACTCATTCGGAAGTTGCATTGTTTTCTGAGTTGTGTTTAAACTTAAAAATTAATGGAAGAAATTAGTTAATAAAGTTTGGAATTACTGAACTTAACATTATGTATTGTAGTTTAAACGATTTTTGAATCATACCATGTTGTAGATGAAATAGAATACTGCTGTCATTGGTTTATCAAGGCAAGTTTAGTGGTTCTCCTTTGCAGTTTATAAATTTGCAAATAGAGCCAAAATGTTTCATCGGAGGACAAGCTTGCTGAGATAGTTGATTCGGCAGTCACTTGAGTAGTGTTTAGTATTTCACGATAACTGGATGAATTTTATGGGATTGAACTTAAATATTTGTCAATAGGAAGGCTGTGTGGACAGGTTGATTGTAAACTGGATATAAGAAGTCTCTCATCAATTATGAGCCATTAATATTGCGCTTTTATTTTTTAAAATAGCAAATATTTTTTATTGCTTCCTTGAAAGTTGTTTAGACTAATTGGATAACTGTAAGTGATGTCATCGTAGATAAATCGTGGCGTTTTGTCGATTCAGAAGCCAATCAGTTTCGACACACACGCGTGACGTTGTTTACAGTTATCAATTTAAGTCTTATTTAAATCATCTGGTTTGGCCACTTCTTCTCGAGTTGTAAGTGCCCAATTACAACAGAAAGCAAGCTTAATTATCATTATTATTATTTAAAATCCTATTCCGTGTTTTAAATCACTTGAAAAAACCAAGAAATATGGCAGTTGCTTATTAAGATTCGGTTAAAAACACTTAACACCATAAAATTAGTAAGAACTTAACAGCGCGTTACCTTGGCGACGATCTAAGTGTTTGGCAAGTTAGCATTTTCAAGGCTGAGTGTAATGCTGGATATCCTTAATCTAAAATCGATGCCAACATAAAAACGTGTTTACAAGCCTCCTTTCTAATGAAAACGGTTATTTGAACATTAAGGTTATCCAATTTTTCATTAGGGGTCTTAACTACATTATCTCAAGATTTTCCTTTTTTCTGCGTGGGACACGTCTTTGTTTAGTCTGCAACGACACTGTTGACTTTACCTAACTCCGGAACAAACAATGGACACAAAAGACTAAAATGAAGGGAATTGCAACGCCCTGGCGCTGCTGCAACTTTAGATAAATGAGGTAATTTTCGAAGGTGACGTGTTTTTGTTGATACCACAGCTTAAGACATTGACGAGAACATATTAATTCATTAATGCTTTGTGAAGGCTCGAAAGCGTATCTTTTTAATATTTATGATCCAAGGATCTGCTTATGCTTTTTAATTACCGTGTTTTTTGTTGTTGTTCAGAGATAGCGACCGTTTTCCTACCTTTTGTTTACCAACATTTATAACCTTTATTTGCTTAATGAAAGAAGGTCGATTGTAGTGTTTTATTCCAAACGTTGTCGCTTGGAATTTAATGTTGTTAGGTAGAACGAACGTTTGTTTTATTTGAGTGCAAAGGCACAAATTAGTAGACATGCCTTTAAAAATGTAATACTTATCTATTTTTAGCTTTATTTTTAGTTTCTGCTTTGCGTAAAGATATTAGAATATTGATATCAACTGTCAAAAAGTAACGCGATTAGTAATAAATGTGCAATGAGAAGAAAAGTATGGTCAAAACTACAAGAATATGGAAATCTTTACTCTCTTTCTGGCTCCATTGATTCTCCATAAAGAACGGTAAATTTCACCGGTGTTAATGGTTTTGGTTAAATTAACAACAAAATGTGGTTTTATACGGTGTGATGAAATTTGGTAATTTTATCATGATATCTTAGAGCACGGCATAAAAATCATTGATACGGTTAAAGCAACTTGTATTTTTGACTAAATATATTATAATTAGAATTATAATTTTGAAAACCAGAATTTATAGTAAACCGGAATTGTAAAACAGAATTTATTGCAGTAAATTTAGAAAATGTAACAATCGAATTGTTTAAATACCGCATATTTTAGTTTCATTAACCAGAATTTTTTTTTTACCAGAAATATTATTGCTATACATTACGGTAATTTTGCCAGAATATTTTTTCCGTGTAAAATTTTGTAAAAATTTGCTGCTTTTTCCTGCGCACAAAAATATGTTGTTTTTCTCTTAAATTAAATGCTATTTTGTACTGATGAATTTTTCACGAGAGCTTCATTTTTACTAATGTTATGATTTTGTTATTTGAGTTTCTCTTTTTTGCTTTTGAGAAAAATTAATAATTTTAGATAAGAAGACGGAAAATGCAAATGATAACCTATTCCGAGTTAATAAGAAAGATGGATATTAAAAAGGTTCAGATTGTGTTATTGTGTTCAAGTTGTGTTATTAAAATATTTATATATTTATTTTTCAGATCAAAAAGATATTTCTACATGCTATAAAATTAAGCTATAACTGCTATTTTTAACAGGATATAGACCAAGAATTTTCGACGTCTGGCTTACTTATTTCGAATAATTTTCATTTGCTATTATTTTATTTTAAATGTAAGCAACCAATTATAGAAATTTATTATTAATGATATTCTTTTTTCAATTTGAAAAATGACGTCCATTATTTCTTTGCTATTTTATTGTTTTAGAAAATTCAGTGTTTTGTTTATTTCATAACTTTTTTTTTTCTAAAATGAATTAAATTAATTTACAGCGTTATTTTCATTGCCTGTTTTAAAAAGAATTTTTTATCCCACTTCTTGCGAGTGAAATTCATTTAAAGGCAATTAAATTATTGTATAAATTTAATTCAATTAACTATTGTATAAAAAGAATTTTAGAATAAAGCACTTTTTGAAAAAAAATTAAACACAAACAATTTTATTTTTAGCTTAAAAAGCAAAATGTTAAAAGGTTATTGTATTGTTCTTAAGCCTATAAATAATAGATAATTTTTAAGACGAGTACTTTATACTACTTTGTTCTTAACTCCTGAGCAGTCTTTTATATGATTCAAAAAGAATTTTTTTTTCAAGATTCTTACAATTCTGAAAAAGCACTCCACAAATCTACAGAGTTGCTTAAAAGCCTTTAAAAACATCTTTTACTGAAGTGTAGTCGACAAAAAAAAAGTAATTCCACTTACAGACTTAAAAGCAAGAGGAGAAAATTTTGAAAAGTCACGGAGAAAACGTACCTCAAAAGCTTATTAGATTTATCTAAATGTTACCATAATTGGTTTTTCTCTCCAAAACCCTGTTTCCCACATTTGTAAACAAATAGCAACTCGATGGTGCTTTTACTTCACAAAATTAAGTAAGTTATAATACCTTCTAATATCTTCTTTTGTGAAGTTTCGCTTCTTCGCTACTTTCGAAAAGTTTTGCTACTAATGGCAAATTTTATTGGTCTAAAAGCCGCACTTTATAGAATAGTCACTTAGGATTGAGATTTGGAGCGTTTTTAAATAAATACTTTGCTTTTTTACTTTTACACTTCAATGATTTTATTCAAAAGTTTATGGTTTTGTGGTGGATGGTTTTTCACAAAAGGATTACATTTTCTAAATAAATAAGAGCATAATAGTTCTATGTTCTATTCATTTATCTTAGCACGATGTCAATTTAAATAATGATTTCATCTTGAAGTATGTATTGAATGAAATAAATATTTTAAAGTGAGGTTTTTATCTGAAAAATTTAATCGGCTTAAAACTAGTATAAATATTTTCAGTCATTGCGTTTTGCAAAAAAAGAAAAAAACAAAAAAAAATCGAAATATTGACAACTTGAAAAAAATTGCAGATTAAAATATTTCACTAAAGTTTCTTCATAACTTTCGAAAATAGACCGATTTTAATTCACCATGACTGAAGTTATATATTTATTTTAAAAGAAGATACTATTTCTATTGTTTTCAAACAATATTTAAGAAGAAACTTGAATATTTTCAGTTGTTAAATTTGTGTAAGTAAGAAACTAGAAATTATGAAATCTCTGTTCTATTCTTTTATGTAAAAATCCAAAAGTAATTTTAATGAGTTTATAACTACAATTTATAAATATTTTGCGATCAGTTTTTAGAATCAGTTTATTTTTCTCAAATAATTAATGCAAATATTCATGAAACTTTTTCTTTTTAAGCTTTTGGAATTTTATTGTCTTTTTATTTATTTATTTAAAAAAAATGCGCAGATATATCTGCACATGTTTTCGATTAACAGAATCTAATTGTCTTTTTTTTCTTTCTGCAATTCTGATTTTGCTTTTACACACTTGAAAAATATTTGCAATTTAGTGTATTAATTTATTAATTTATTCAAACATTATGCATAAATAAATTATTTTATTAATGAATTTTTACAAAGTCCAGTATTATATTAATATTCGCCGAAAAAATTTGGTTATGCATATTCATATTTATGTTTTAAATACATCTTGCTCTGAGGCATACAGTATTTGTTAAAGAAAATATAAATACTGTTATTAATCTCTTACGTGGTGATTAAACTAAAAACTGGGAATTTTATTAAAAAAATAGACAAATTTTGAAGGAAAAATCTCAATTTTTACACAAAGTAGACAAAATTAAATTTTTGTTCATTTTCTATCTAATGGAAAACATTTATATAAAAAAAATGCTTGGAGAGTTACGTTTATTTTAACTTTTTTTCGGTAAATGAAGAAATGGCACAAGCTGCGTTTTCAACAGAGTGAAAAAAATATAAATTTTTATTTGGGATATACTGTTTGGCCATTTTAGGATTTTTCTTATACTAACAGTCATTTAAGAAACAATCTGGAACATAAATGGGATATTTTGTATTGTGGAATGTCATTTTTTTTCGTGATATTACGAGTATATTTCAATAAAATAGCATTTAAACGCTCATAGTTTTTTTAGATCTTCCAATAAATATTATTTCTTCAAAGTAGTAAAATAAGAACAAGCCATTCTATACCACATAATCGCTTCAGGAAACTCTGATAATGTCTGTTTTTATAGATATCAATAAGGTGCAAAAAATATTTCCTATCCCTGAAAGCAATAACACAAAGACTTATTGTTATCAGAGGACACACTTGTTTTGCTTTTATGATCTTTACTACTTTCTGTTCTTTCTCACCTAACTGTTTGGATATGGAAGGAAAAGCTTATTTATATTATGAATTAATATATATAAACGCACTTTAATCAAAGCTAGAGAAAATATTTTCCTTCCTTTTGCCTTAAATATTTTCATAACCCTTAGGAGTTAGCTATATTTGTATTTTTGATGAGGAATAACATTTAAATACAGACGTGTAAAACACTTTGCCGGAATAGGTTTAAATATTACGTGACTTATATTGCGTAATTTGTTTGTTTTAAAACGTTTCTTAGAAGGTGCAATTTAACTAAGCCATGAAAAACATATTATCTACCTATTGTCATTTTCTCATTGATATTCAAAACGAATGTGTATTGATTATAAAGCTAAGATGCTCAATAAGGCTACAAACTCAAACTTTACGTATTTTTCTCCGTTATTGACAAAATTGTTTACTGGGAAAACTCTCAGGCAAAATTTCGTCAAATAGAGGAAAATTACTGTCTCACTTAATTCAGGATGCAACATGTTGATTAACACATCTAATCGTTAAATAAAATGTGTATGAGTTATAATAAGTAATCAGTCATAGCCAGAAATCGAAGCGGAGAACTTCGTTTAAAGAGCGACTGCCCTTGCCTATGTACTATTCCTTCACACATTGCAATCGGTTTCAAAAATTAGAATTCAAATTTACATTGAATAATGGGATTATTAGATTATCCATATCTAATTGGATATCTCACATCTACACATGGTCACCAAAAAGAAAGGTTGACTGAATCGATTTCTTTCAGTGCGATAAGTTTGAATGAAGTTTTAAAAGCATAAAATCTCTACTCCTTTGCTTAACTTATATACATATATTTTAAAAATTAAGTGACGTATCTATCTTTAAATAGGTTAAACTTTTTTTCACAATTTTTCAAGAAATTGTTGTTTAAAAATATTTCTTCGAACAGCCCTTTTTTTCCCTACAAAAACTAACTTTAAGGTAGCATTTACTTCATTTGAATATTTTTATTTAAGTTGAAGGAATTTATTTTGACAAGATATTGTATCATAATTTAATGACGCATTTAATCTTTGATCTTATAAGCTTATCAAATATACAAGTTATAGTGCATTTTTAAATAATGCGCCTACAAAAACATTCTGATTAAACGCCACAGCACTGGGATACAAACATTTCATCATTATCTTCGCTTCATCTCTTCATTAAATTTCTCATATATGCTGAGAAGAGAAAATAATTTCTTCTAGAATGTTTGATCGAATTGCACATGCAATTATTAAAGAAGATCTCAGTTGTCGTGCACCAATTAGGTTGAAAATGCAGGAAAATGCAAGACTAAATTAAGTACATTTAATGATAGATGCCGCGATTGAAAAATTCTTTTCCATTCATTAAAAATTTGAATTGGGGGACAGTAAGAGCTTTATTTTAATAACGGTTTTTAATCTAAAATTTTTGTTATTTTGTGAGAGGAAAAAAGAGCTCTGTACTGAGTTTTTGAAATATTGATCGAATTTTCTGGGGGTTTGCATCTTGTGTCTAGATAATAATATATATTACGCTTTCTTTGAGGTGTAATAGACTAAACTTCATGCAACTCCATATTGAGATTAATTCTTTTTGACTAATTGCACCATTATTAAATTGTTTAAGAAATATTCGAGCATATTAAGGAAAACAGAATAAAAAAATGCAATTTTTTTAAACGTTGCTTATTGGAAAAAGTTTTGCTTGTACCTTTCAATAAAATGGGGATTTGTTTGATCTAGTGTAATGGTTTTGAATGATTATTCCCACTGTAAGGTATTACTAATTAAAAGGCTTCATTGTCTTCTAAAATGTATAGATGGAAAAAAAGTCGACGTATATAAAATAGGAATCCATTCCCAAGCCTTACCAGTCGTGAATGAGAAGAAGCAAAAGTGATTTGGAGTATAAAATGTAAAGTTGCCAACTAAAAATGGAAAATAAAAGTGAGAAAATAAAACTAGAAAAAGCACTGTAGCCGAGAGAGAAACAAAAGTACAGATGAAAAAATAGAACAACAAAAACCATTGTGACCTAAAAGGACAAATCAGGATAAAATGCACTTTCACGTGTTAGGAAGAAGTGACTGGGGTAAAAGAATTTTTGGCATAGCCGAAAATTAGTTTAAGTTCAAGATTCCAACAATGTGAAGTATTTGATGAATTAGCGTACTTTTGATATCCATCATGTTCCTTAAATTTAAATTTTAAAACTTGTCTGATTTTCCGATGTAGCCAATAACTTTTTTTTCACTCTCGGCTGCAGCAGTTTTTCTAGTTTTTTTTTTCTGATTTTATTTTCAAATTTTTATTGGTAACTTTGCGTTTGAAATCTCAAACCACTTTTGTTTCTTCTTAATCGCGCCTAGCAAGTCTTGAGAATGGGCGCTTATGTTTAGAGGCTTGAAACATGTCAAGTTTTATTTCCATTCACATATTTTTGAAGCTAATAAAGCTTAATGGTATATTGCAGACATAATTTCAGAAAGTTTAATCTGAGTTATTTGAATAAAAATCCGAATTAGCAAGGAAAATTCGTGTTAATTAAAAGAAAAATGTTTTCCGCCTGGTTTCATATTTTAAATCTGATGTGATAATAACTGATATCTATTATATATAGGTGTTTGAATTTTAAGAATGCTCGCATTGTACTCATTCTTAATGATTTAATATTTTTCGCTGACATGGTACTTGGAAATATATTTATTTTAAAGAAAGTTATTTCACGGAGAAAACAATTCCTTTGAAATTTCCGTACTGTATGGTAATGACCTTTATGTTTAAAAAAAACTCTAATTCTGATTAAAAAACCAAAACAGACGGTATTTGAATCATTAATTTGGTAGGTTTCGTATTCACATGGTAATGGTTTATCGAAAAATTTGATTTAAAAAATTATAGCTGTTATTGCAGCGCATTTAAAAATATAAATCTAAAAAGTAAATTTAACCGAAAAGTTGGCTTTAATGAAATTTTCTAAGATATCATGATGAAAATACCAAATTTTAACTCATTTACCAAATTTTATCACATATTATAAACTTATATTTGATAGTTAATTTTTCCCTAAATTAATTACGTAGCGCTTTGGTAAAAATTTCAGAGTTATTTTTGTGTTTCAATATAGCCAGAAAGAATTTAAATTTTACCGTATTCTGGTAGTTTCTCTTTTCCCGCGGTGTTAGAACAATAACCTTTTTTTCGCTTATTGTATGATAAATTCTTCATTTCTATCTTATCAAATTGTTAAATTGTGAATTTATTAATTGTTATTAAATTGAATCTTACTTCTTTAGTATGGTTTTGTGTCTCAGAAGTGAACAGACAAATCTCATTCCATCTGTAAATGCTACTCTATAATTAGTATTATGCATAAACCCTCTTGACTAGCGAAAATTACAAAAAAAAATTCACATATGAAAATAACACACTTTTTTTGCATATTTTTTAAACACATTCAATTATTTAACTTATAATTTAAAGAATTAATGAATAAGTTTATAAATATATAAGAATTTCCTGCATTTGTTTATTTACAATAAAAATTAATGAATAAAATAATAAGCCTAATTTGCATTTTTTAAAAATATTAACATATGAAATTTTATTATTATTCAAGTATTATAAATATCTAGCAATTTTCCTTTGTGTAAAATTATGCAAATATATAAAAAATAAATGAACGCATTTTGCACGAAATAATTCGTTGGTAATATGCAAATATTTACATTATTTATTGCTTTTCAACAATATCAGCCGCAAAATATTACCAGTATTGGTAAGGACGACAGTTGTAATGCTTTGTGTCTTTGTCAGGAGAGTTTTTATGTACTTATGTGAAATATACAAAATGTTTAACATCAACCCGCTGATCCAGTTCTAAAATTACTGATGCAATTGTTACCGATGATGATCTCAACAGACGCCGTGGATATGGCATAAAATCGATTATAGCTTTGATGTATGGCGTGCAACCTGTGTTTCATTTGGCATGTTTTATTAATTGATGCCCATAAAACGTTTATACATATTCTTTATATTTTTTTCTTTTTTTTTAATGGCGGGCCTTGGAACTATTGTCCAAGAACAACTTGGAACTATTGACGTGGGTGACGCTGCCCTTTTATAGGGCGGGTCACATTCACACACAATAACACGCAAAAGAGAAAGGACATAGAACACACACAGAGAGAAAGAGACATCCATGCTCTGAGCGGGATTCGAACCCGCAGTCAGACGCGCTAACCACTCGGCCACTGGTCGGCTATTTTTGAAATGTTTATGTACTTATTTTAATTTTTCTTTAAACTTGAAATTTCAAAGAGACCGTTTTGACGCGCTGTATATTTTAGAAAACAAATTTCTAACTAATTAGATTCAATTTTAATTCCTCAATAATTTTTGCATGTGACTAACTCGAACCTTCAGTTTTAAAGTATAGTTTCAAATGTTTTTTTTAACTCCTATTTCATACCAAAATTATTCTGATTAAAATAAATATTTTTTCTCGGTCAGATAAGAGCATAAGTTAAATAAAATGTGGAAAGAAACCATAACAATCCACAAAAAAGAAGATAAATAAATTTTGTTCAAGTTGCTGAACATATCGACAGAAATATGTAAATGTCCAGAATGCTTTTAATAAGTCCAGAAAGCAGTAATGTCCAGACTGCATTCATTGACAACTTTTAATAAGTCAATGAATGCAGAATGCAGTAATATGTCCAGAATGCTTTTTTTTAGCGTTTTACGTTTCATATTTTTGCTTTTTTTTATGGGTTTGGTTAAAAAATGTGAAAGAGGAAAAAATATGGAAAACTTATAACGCCTTTTAATGGTAACTAAACACATTTAATTTCTTCCCCTTATTTCTAGTAAATTTTTTAAGCTAAACGAAATAAAAATAAAAAATATCTTTATCTAATGCTTTTTGGGAAATTATGGATAAAAAAATTTATTTATTGATCCACTGATTTGCCTTTGTCTACACTGTAAAAACCTTTGGGTCAAATCACCATAAAGTGCACCAGCACAATGCCGGTACGTCTTACCATAAAATCCCCTTTTGCTGGAACATATTACGTAACAAAAAAATCTGGCATAGCTTAGTTTTTATAGTAATAATTACCGTAAAATCACCGAATTACTCTACCTTAATAAATATAACTGTAAAATTGCAATAAAAATGGATTCTATGGATGATGCACCCAAAGTGCCCATATTTTATACAGTAATCCAATATATTTTACAGTTTATGTGATTTGTCCACTCATTAATAGACTGATTCACTTATTCTTTGGTTTGTTTGCACATTAATTCATGGGTTTTCTAATTTATCAATATCATTGATTCATTGTTTTGATTCCTTCTATTTTTTTGTGAATTACTCATAGCTATGTCAAAAAAAAACATTTGTAGTAATGGTTTCCATAGCATTTCATTCATGGCTGTTATACGGCGATATACTACATAAGTTTATCAGCATTTAACAAGTCGCTTCCTGTCATTATTTTAAAAAAAAATCCCTACATTTTTTCTGTAACATCTTTTATACTCACTGAATTCAATATGAATGACATCATAGAAACAAACTCGACAGCTGGTATTGAACTCGGTTTTTCCTCACTTATTTCCCATGGTTACGACACAATCCAGGAATTACCGCTTGTCAAGATCGGATGTTCTTTAGAGAAGCTTTTGTTGAAAGCAACAACCATGTAGTTTACATGGAAGGGACTGAGTGACATTGCTAAGAATTTCATGAATCACTTGATCAAGGAAGGATTCAAGTTGAAGGTATCGCCTCCTCAGATTGACTTTACACTCGGAAAATCCTCAGTCAAGGAAGAAGGAAGGGAAAGTACTAATGAACCATTCTTTCAAGAATTCCGATTTTTTTTTCTTCTTCTTCTTTTTATCCCGTTTTTTCTTACATTTACATTAGCTCTTGGATTTAAGTTCATTCAAGCAGTGTCGGAATTTTTTGGACGGAAAATGTAAATGAGGATTTTATTTTGCCAGTTCTTGTTTCAATAGAGAGGGAAAATTTATTCCGACGTGAAATTGGCTTCACTCTGATTTTAAACTCTTTTATTTTTTTTCTCCCCTCCTTTGATCGGAAGTCGGAAATCAAAGTATTTTGAATAAAGAAATTGATCAAGTCTCTCAAAATTGAATTTTCAGTTTTAAACTAACGAGGGATTTGTAATTCTTTGGTGGAGAGAAGTATATAAACATTCATTAAGGGAGGAATAAATTGTCTGGCGCTTGCGTCAAACTCAAATGTAATTTTTGTAGGCAAATCCAGTTAAAGTTTCTTGAAAAAAAAACTGAAGGTTTTTGATTTTTGTGAAACATTTACTCAACATTTGTAGCGTTTCTTTTAACATTTTTTTCCAATTTAGCAAAAGTATTTCAACCAAATATTTGTTAGGAGATTCTTTGAGCATATCAGCTGTTTTAAGACTAATCTTACAACAGATAAATTAAACTAAAGATAAATTTCATTTTTTATATTTAGTGATAGTGCCACAGCAAAAACTAATTTTTGGTACAATGTATGCTTTAAACAAACTTTCAAACTTAAAAAAAACTGTTTTATTTATAATCATCGATTCCTAAAAGGTAGATTGATTATTTACTTTTATTTTTCAGAATATTAGTATTTTTACTCAAGTGCAAAAAATGATATTAATACCTTTGAAAGTTAACTAAACGATTATGATAATTCTTCTAAAAGAGGTAGTAATATTTATATTCTCTTTTAAAGCAAAATAATAAAAAAACGATTTCAAGATATTTAAATTTTGCGCTTAACTTGATTGATGTATATTGAATAACAATATAAAAACACTTCGAAGTTAGCCTTAAGGAAGTACACAGAGAAAAATCATTTTGATTAAATTACCGTATTGTATGATAATCACCGTATTCTATGATTAAGAAAAACACCCAGTAATTCTGGTTAAAAAATCAAAAAATGCGATATTTAAATCATTCCTTTGGTGATGTTTCGGTTAATATTGTAATGATTTACCGAAAATTCTAGTTTTCAAAATTATCGTTCTTATTACTACACATTGTGTAAGAAACACTAAACTCACTAGCAAATTTCACAGAATAAATGGTTTTTATGCAATGTTCTAAGGCAGGGGTGGTGAACCTTTATTTATCAACGTGCCATTTTTTCTAAAAAAATATTTAATGAGGTCATAGACGTGCCGTCAAATAATTTTGACTTCGTAATTATTGGGAAAATAATAATACTAAATACTATCAATTCCAAATTTATTACGAATTTTTTGTTGTTGCAATGCATGAGTTATACGCGTAATTAAACTTAAAGTAACAGTGTGAGTTCTGTTGTTGCAGATTAGATGACAAATAACTTATATTAGGGTTGTAAGATGTTAGTTTAAGCAGAATGCATGCTGAACTGGAGTCATCTGTCAAACGGTCTCTAAGAGAGTTTTTAATGTTATTCTCTCTGAAAATAATGACTTGCTGGCATAGGTAGATGGAAATATATTTAGAATAGCACGAACTAGCTTCTTCAAACAGTTCTGGTAACGAATTCCATGTTTTCAAAATATTGTTATTGGCATCCTTACTTTTATTGCTTGTCAATCATTCGGTTTCAATTAATTGCAACTCTTTTCTCGTTTCAATAAATTTTTGAATCCATATCGAACTAGACTGGAAATCAATCAGCTGTATTTGAAATTCTTCAATTTCCAATCAATCGAATTAGGACAAGTTCAGTTTATTAAATGAAGTCCCATCATTGTACATAGTAAACTTAGTGTTTCCGATAATTCTTTGAACTGGGAAAATGTCGCTGAAAATTCATTGGTTGTATAATCAATTACAGAAATAAATTCTTCACTGTCTGTTTCTTCGCCTTTTTTATCGTTGATATTTCTTTATATCTGAATCGTTGATATTTCTTTTCAAGTTTGGAAAATACTTGTAGTTTCTTGTTATCGAAAACATGCAGTTTATCTTCAGAAACGAGAATGAGATCATGATAATTGTCACGATAATTGTTTTATTGGTGCCTTGAAGCTTCATATTCAATTCATTGAAATGTTGGCAAATGTCTGTAATAAGCATCAATTTTGAAAGCCACATAAAATCCAACAACTGTGGGTATTGTTAAATTTTTCCCTCATTTTGCAGAAAGTCTGATTTCTTCCAAGCAATCAACAAATCTTCGAAGTACACTCCCGCGGCTAAATCAGACAACATTATTGTACATCAGTATGTCATTATACACCGAGTTGACTTCATCCAACAGAGCATCAAACTTCCGCAAATTTAAAGCCTGTGACGAAATGAGGTAGACTATTTTTGAGACTACCGTCATTACATTATCAAGGGATGTTAAGCCACTCTTAGCACACAGGCTTGCTGGCAATGATGCAGCGGAATTCAAGAATCGAATGTCCTATGTCTGTTTGAAATAAACTTATGAAACCATTTTTTTTGCCCACCATACTTGGAGCACCATCAATTGTTACTAAAGCAATTGTTTTCAAATCAGTTTCTTTCTCAATAAGTGATTTTTAACAGCCGTGCAAATATCTGTGCCCTTTGTAGTAGTTGGTAACGATATTATCGCAATTAATTCTTCCTTAATGACGTTTCCTATGCAATATCGAGCAAAAACAGCTAAATGTGCAGATTTAGTGAAGTCAGAACTTTCGTCAAGACATAGCAATATAAAAAGAGCGGAGTTAATGTAAATTTTTGGTTGAACTGTTTCATTTCCAGCCAGTTTTAAGATTCTCTCTTTTATTGTGTTTCTAAATAGAGGAGTATCTTTGATGCGCTGAATTATCTTACCTTTATTATCGAAATCATCAAAAGTGAGGGTGCCCATGCTAACCAGGCTTCCTTCAAAAACTCTCCCTCTTGAAAAGGTTCACTATGCCGAGCAATGACATTTGCAGCCGAGAAACTTGCCGCAATTGTATGACAATTTTTTGCCAGCATATTTAATCATAGACGTCGACTGTTTAGTTCCGTCTTTCATTACACTTGCAATTAATACCTTTTGCTCTGGTTCGCTTTTTTGACTAACGAATTTGTCATTTGTTTGAAATGCCGTTTTACAGACTATGTTCTACGTACCACTGTTCCAGAACATGAAACACACACCGCTTTGTTGCCTTTACTAATCATGCCATATTTCTCAGTCCACCAAGTTTGAAATTCTCTCATACGCTTACTATCTTGCACTGTTGTCGTCTTTCTAGCAGAACTAGCCATTTTAAAAAACAGTTTAAAATCGTAAATATCACATAAATAAACTTTAAAATGCAGTTGGGTCAACGAAATTCACTATGCTATGCTTAAACAGACTATGCGTCACTATACTTCGTTTCACCTCAAGTTGGCACTACAGGGAAAGGTGGAAAATGTAATGCTACGTTTTTGAAAAGTAGTAATCCACTATTTTGTTATTAATTACAATTTAAATGTGCGCACAAATACACTCTATAACAAAAAAATCGACGCACCAAGAAGCAATCATCTGATTGCTTTAAAATTTCGTATGCATGAATGTTTTGAACAAATATGGCTGGAATGATGCCGACTGGGAACGTATAGTCTTTAGCGACGAATCCCGCTTCCAACTGTGTCCTGACGATCATCGAAGACGTGTTTGGAGACGCACAGGGCAGAGGGGGGGATCATGCCTACACTATTGCATGCCACACTGGCCCTCAACAAGGCGTTATGGTCTGGGGTGCCATTTCCTTTGACAGCCGAGCCCCTTTGGCCATCATTAGAGGTTCACTTACTGCACAGCGGTACGTTGACGACATCCTAAGACCTGTTTTGTTACCGTTCCTCTTGCAGCGCCCTGGGCTGGTTTTTCAGCAGGACAATGCAGACCACATACGGTACGTGTTGCTATGAGCTGTCTGCAAGCTTGTCAAACTCTTCCTTGGTCTGCCAGATCACCAGATCTCTCTCCCATCGAGCATGTCTGGGATATGATGGGAAAGCGATTGCATCTGGCACGGAATGTTGATGATCTAGCTCGTTCGACAATTGGATCGAATTTGGCAGGAAATACCGCAAGAGACCATCCGGGAGCTTTATCGGTCTATGGCACGCAGTGTGGCAGCTTTTATCCTGGCTAGAGGCGGGTCAACACCTTATTGAACTTGTTACTATAACTCTGCAATAAATTATTCAATTGTTCTGAAATTTTAATCATTTACTATTCTGTACAATGTCTTCCTAGCCATAAATTTTCGTTTTAATTGAACAACTCCTTCTTGGTGCGTCGATTTTTTTGTTATAGAGTGTATGAGTAAAGGTTTTTGTATAATAAGAAAAGCTTATCTTCAGACATGTATTAGAAGTTTTATCATGTTTAAATGTTTTTTGACTTATAAATACCCTCTCAGGAAGGTGAATGTACAAAAAAGGAGGTGTCTTAGTTTGGTGATGATTTAGTTTCCAAGGACGAGGAACTAGCTCGTTGGGCTATGTTTTTGCTCTTGTCACCAGCTCTTTCGAATATCCTAGCTTAAGTGTCATATTATCTCTTGTGCAGTATTTATTTCGCTTTCTCTCACTCGCATAGCATAATTGTTCTTTTGTTTTGTTTTTATTGGTTATTAAATGTTAATTTTTTTGCTAGTTATTTATTACTAGCTTGTTTCCTAATGGTTATTAATAGTTTTTTTGTTGCATTAATTGTTAATTTTTTTATTTGACTTTTATGAATTTAAATTGAATTGTTAATATGCTTCATAGCGAACTTTGTGATCTTGTGATCAGTGGCGTTCCCAAAATGGCCTGCGTGACATCAATGGCACGCGGGCCATTAGTTCGCCATCCCTGCTCTGAGGTATCATGATTAAACTACCAAAATTTGCTATGGTTACCGAAATTTATCACTCAGTATAAGACCATATTTTATTTCTAATTTTATCGAAATCACTTCCGAACTTTTTGGTGTTCCCATATAGAGCTACAAACACGTTAAAATTTACCACATTTCGGTTGTTTCAATCACATTTTTTTCAGTGTGCATATCTTTATATTTTCTGAAATTTTATCAAATTATAAGTAAAAAATAGTTACATTAGAGGTTGAAATAAATGTTTGCGATACAAAAACAAAACATTTAGGCTTTTTTCAGCAGCAACAATTTTTTAGTATGAATTAATGATTTTATAAAAGGTACGTTTTTTCATCTTTTTTCTGATAATTAAATATTATTGAATTTCTCATAGACAAATAATTGAATTGGCTATCTTTCTTCACAATGAATTAATAATTTAAATTATTTTTAGACAAAACGTAAACTCTTGGACACGTTTCTTAAATTTATGAAATATACTCTGTACCTTGCACATTTGATTAACTTTTCCTCCCTTGACTAACTAATGAAGATTATGAAAACGCAAAATTTAAATATAATTTCGAAAGCCCAAGTCCCAAGCCTCAGTATACAGTGAAAAAATCAAAAGTAAAAAAAAATGGCAATAATTTTTCTAAACGGACATTTCAAAACTTTTCTTTTATCTTTCTAATTACTAGAAAATATTTATTTCCACTTGAAAAGTTTTGCCTGGTATCTGTTTTCTGCATATTAAATTAGAAAGAAAATGCAGTGAGTTTTCAATTATATTTTTTGAAACTTATCTACTAGATTTTTATTTCTTGACAGAATGCCGGTAAGTTTATAAGAAGTTTCAAAATCAACTTTGCATTTAATCTTATTTAAGTGTGAAGTCCCAAAAGTAAATTTGCATTTAACCTTACCTAAGTGTGTTGTCACAAAAACAAACTGATTTCTTAAAATATTAATTTATTGTACTCATTTTTAGGTTTCTACCTTTCGTCGGGAATAACAAGATAAACTGAGCAATAAAAAGCGCAAACTGAGAGAGATTCCAGAAAAATTAAAATTTCCATCGCATGTTTATGACTACTTATGAATCCTACGAAATTTTAAAAGAACATATCTAAACGATTAACTTTAAAATGATTTAGCCCCAAACAATATTCAAGGACCTCATTTCCCTAATCTAAAAGTAACATTTTAAAGCTTCAATGGCTAAGAAACATTTTTGACGTAATTATCCATTCCATTGCACATCTTAAAGCTCCAAAAGAGAGAAAAAAATGGAGCAAAACTACAACGTGTATATTTATATAATTTACTCGTTAATGTAACCTTATCTTCTAGAAAGTATAAAAAGCGAGAAAGTTACTTCTAAACCTGCATAAAGCCCATAATTTTGAACATCATTATCATTTCTTGAGGCAAGACCTTCCGCCTGTGGTATTTTAAAGAGGAATTTATTTAGTTTTTCACTCGTTTCTCACTTTTGAAAACTATTTATCAACGGCACTCTTAACGCTTTAATGACCTAATGTTCTGTACAAGGGGGTAAAAAGAGATGCGGAAACTTAACTCGTATTTAAAGTGGGGTTTTGCAAAGGAGGTTGCAAAAACGTGTTCTATCTGCAGTTATTTGTATGTCACGCCCCGCGCTCGTTTCGTGTCTTCCGCAAAGGGATTTCGACTCCACCCTCTTCCTTGCTATAAATCGTTCTGTCAACTACGATACAAACTCAGCATTATCTTTTTACTCATTGGACTACAAATGGGGATCGCCTATATAATGCAAAAATCAAACATTCAACTGATGGAGTTATTATTCGGTATCTTTAAGCTAAATGGTGACTAACCCGTGTTATATGGGAAAGTGTCTATAAGCAAACAATTATATCTACTACTTGAACAGAAATGAAACGTCAGCTATTCAAACAAGATAAAATAGAAAGTATATTATCATTGCGTTGCTGTTGAAATCTTATCTTTTGTTATAAATGGGTATGTTCCATGCTCCATGTAAGTTAGTTCAAATCAAACATTCCATGAATAGGAGTACTTTAAGCCATAAACATTCCAAGCTTAAAAATGTTTCAGTTGGGATATTAAAAAAAAAGTATAATTTCTGTGCATAAAAGTAGTTCGCATTTAATAATTATTTAAATGTAACAAAATAATAATGCAAGTAGCTCAACATATTTGCATAACTGGGAAGTAATGAAGTTTTTCTGCATTTTAATGTTTGTTATTTAGCAGCTGAATGTGGTCTTCAAAATTGCTCAAAAATATTTTAAGGTTAGTTAGATTACTTGTAACTAATTAGTTTTGCATTTTTTTTCAATTTATAGTGAAATGGTATGTGCAACTATATATTGGTATAGCGTTAGTGAAAATATTTGTATTCGTTTCAAACCTTTATTATGCACGAGAATTCTCATGAAGACAAGTTATTTAGTTAAAAATTTGGAAATACTTTATTTGGAATAAGATTCCTTTATGCGTTTACCTATCCTCTAGTTGCGCTTGACTTCCTTTAGTATGATAAAGTATGAAACCATAAAGATTTAAATAGAAAGAATGTTTTGATAAAGTTATTGAACGCTTAAACAATCATCTTATTTGAAAAAAAATATTAGCGTCTCTAAATATTTCTAATAATAATAAGGTTTGAAATTAGGTTAAAAATGAATAAATATTTCTTAAAAGGGAAAAAAAATTGTTTTTAAGGCATTGATGTTTGATTTTATCACAGGTTTCATAAAAGCAATTATAATGTGAAAATAAAACATAATTTAAAATTGTTAAAGAAAACGTGATATAAAAACTTGTTTTTATCGAATTTATTGTTTTTAAGTAACAGTTGTAAAGAGTTATATTTTTTAAGCATACTGTATCAGAAATGATTAAATAAAAACAAACCTCAGACACTCGAAGGAAATCCGCTAATACAATACTTGTGATCATTGATTACATAAATCAATTTTAATAAAACCTTATTTCAAATTCGGATATATTTTAATTGATGAGTAAGAATGATACAAGTTAACTTCGTTATGAAATTACTTGCATAATGAAATTAATAATAAAATAGGTTGAAAGAAATAAGTGAAAATATGAATCAAAATATAAATCAAAATGTAAATAAATAATATAACAACCATAATAATCACGTGATTTGATAATTCCTTATTTTCCTTACATTTGCAATTTAAAAAACTGATTTCAATTTTTTTAATTATTTTTCTGATTTTTATAATAAATTATAAATTTTGGCTTAGATTTATTATTAATATATCGTATAATTAACTCAGTTAAGTACTTTTCCGCTCAGAAGAATACTATAACTGAAATGGAATAATTGTAAATTATAAATAAGTGAAAAAGTATGTTAATTGGATTTTTTCGCTTTTGAAATTTTTGTAGAAATTTAATCATAATAAAGAATGATTGTTCCTTAAAATTACATCACGAACGTAGAGTTTGAATTAAAATATAAGTAATAAGTACAAGAAATACGCTATTGTTTCTGTTTGATAAAATAACTTATTACTATTGTGCATTTAAAAGGAATCATGATTGATACAAAATGTGTTTATGGATATTGCGCCTATTTCTAAGGCTATATCAAATGTCTTCTTATAAATTAAGAATTAATTAATATTTATGATAAATTATGTCGAAACATGGCTTAGTTAAAATTAAAAATCTTTTTCATTGTCTTTCAGTTTTTCTATAAACACTTTCATTTAGCAATAAAATATGATAATTGAAAATTTACATAATACATAATTGAAGAAAATAAAGTAATTTGAAGTTTGATTTTTTTATCATTATCATTATTTATTAAACTTTATTCATGAATCAGAGATGATCATTCAAGATTTAATCACGAAAAGTTTTTACTAAAAAAGTTAAGAAGAAAGGTTTCAAAGTAAGAGTTAATTAATATTCATGATGAATTATATCAAAAGGCAATTCGGTTACAACTTAAGCATCATTTTCATCTTAAATTTTTTAAGCAATTGCTTTAAAAATTAAAATAATTTTATTTAAGAGTCAATTATTATGTGTTAGTTTTAATAAGCGATGTTTGAAACATTATCGAAATTTAATTCTTTGTACACCATTCATGTCGCTTGTGAATATTAAAAATCATTTTTTTTAAAATTACACATTTAAAATTAAGTGCAGAAACAAAAATATTTTCCATACATTGGCGTGTAACTTTTTTGAAGTAATTAATATCTTTTATCAATCATTAAAAGATGCCTTTTATGCAGTAAGGAACGTTAAATAATTTTATCAACTAATGAACATACTTATTTAAGCATGCTTGCTTTAATCTAGTTTTCTCAGAAATTTTAGTTGTAAAACTTATAGGGACATGCATATAGGGATTATGCAAACAATCAAAATTTATGATCTATCTCCTTCGTGTACCTTATTTAGTTGTCTCCTCATATGTCTTGTTTTTTGCAGCATAGTCTGATACGTATTGCATAGATCTTGATCATCTTTATTATTATGTATTGGTGAGCTGTCAATCTACTGTATTTTTTTTGTTTCTTTGAAGAATTAATTATAAGAGAATTACAAAAATATTTTGCAGATAGTAAGCATATTGGAAGGCACAACTTTGGGTAAGATGTATTTTTTAAAATTATTAATCCACAGGCTAGTCAAATATATCTTCTTACACATTAAGAAATACTTTCTCAAAATTGAGCAAATATGTGTCAAAATAACTCCAAAACAAATAATATTTAAATTTGTAAATCCTATGTATTCAAAATTGAAAAAGCACGTACTCATTTTCAAGTTAAAAAAATAGTTTCAAAAGTGATGTCAAGGGAGTAATGTGTAAAACAAAAGTTCCTCAGCTGTTAGTAGGATTCAAATCAAGAATCTCTGGGTTCGCACTGTGGGATGTTCTAACCACCAGAGTTGTACACTTGTACACGCAAGTCCAGGGGGAGTTATGAAGGTTTATATAGTGGCCATCACAATTACATATGATAATATACTAATTTCCAGTTTCAATGGAACAAAGGATTGTAATTTGAAAAATATAGCTCGAATAGCTTAGTCAAGAGATCGTTAATTTTAATTTCCCTTTTTGCATTTTTTTAATATCTTAACTTTTAAGTGAATGGAATGTGGAAGAGCGTCCTACTATGAACCCGGAGGTCTTTGGTTAGAATCCTGTCTGCAAAGAACATCTCTCTGACACATTTCTCGCTCCTCATCACTTTTAAGATTATGCAGTTTTCTGAAAAATTATTACTTTCTGTATCAATTTTAAATACTTGGGGTTTTCAAAATCGATTTCATTTGTTTCGGAGCTATTTTGGCATACTTTGATTATTTTTTTCTGGGGCCCCAATTTTAAGTGTAGAACTAAAAGTCTGATCAAGTTTTCTTAAAAGTCGTTTGCTTTGACTATTTGAAACTTTTCATGAGACTGAACTATGGGAAAGTGTGCAAAAACAAGAAGTTAGTGAGGTAAAAATACAATCCTTCATTCGGAAAATAAAAACTAAATAAAATTATGTTTCTCGATTCTCTTCAAATCACAAATTATTAAAAAAATTAACAATATGAATAAATAAAATATATAAATATGAAGACTTGTGATGTCAAGTATAGAAATATATTTAAGATATTGCCATAATAAATATAAAAGCCTTATTTGTTTTTGCTGCGATATTTACGTTAGTTTTAAGTAGTTTGAGCAGCTAAAAGAAAATATAAACAGGCTCTTAGTTGCTGGAAATAATTGGCCAGCTTATTCTCTTGATCTGAATCTTATTACAAATATGCAGGGTTTCTGAACAAGATACAATGCTTTGAGAAAAATTTCTACCCCAAACAAGAAAAACATAAGTCTGTCCGTTTTTCACAAGAAAGCATGTGGAAAACGGACAGAAAAATTTCCATAATAGCTCTTAGATTATGTTATTTTGAAAATGTCATGCCATTTTTAGTCATTTGTATTGAAACTGGTATAAAAACTAATGTGACTAAATTTAGCAATGTTGTGCTGTAAAATTTATGTACTAATTTCTGATATTTTAAGCAAATCTGTAACAATGAATAGTTACGATAGCGTGAACGTTTGTCTCATTTCTTGCTACTCTACAACTGACTTTCGTGAATTGGCGAAGAACGGTATGGCTTAAACTGGGAGAAATTTATCCGCCATTTTCATTACTTTATATGAGAGACGTGTCTAGGTTATGCTAGTTACTGATGCTTTTAAGTAATTTTCATTGCAAACCTCAAACAAAAACAAATGGAGCGGAAGGTCCTTATAATTTGGGTAAGTTAACAAAAATGGCTAAAAGTTTACTCAAGAATTTCAGAATACGCCATGAATGAAATATAAAGTTCTATATCACATGAAATACTGTTCCTTTTAAATTGGCCTTACATACTGCAATTAATATTTTAAGCTCGCTCAGTTTTTTTTGTTTCGTTATTTTCAGTTATTTAAAAAAGTAAAAAACGAAAAAAAAACATTAATTTACAAAAATTTACATATACTATATGTCATTAATATTTGTATAACAAAATATAAAAAAAAAACTGTCACTTATTAGAGATGACATCGAAAAGATATGTTTCGTGTCAATGTTAACACTTTGATAATATGTTACAGATACATCGAATTGATAGGCATCGAATTTTCCCATGTCCTCTTTATGAATGGATAATTTGTTACATTTTTTTAAGAAAACATAAATAGCATATAGTATAACTACGCTCTCGTCAACAATAAATATTTTACCGATTTTTATTTAAGCAAATTGTCTTATTTTAAAATTTCTTGTCTTCCTGTTTCATTTTGTACTTGCATACGGCTTCCTTTTAAAATAATCTTTATTTTTAAAAGAATAGCTCATTATATTCAACAGAACGTTGATGCAATAAATAATTTTGATAATGCACTTTCTCCACTCGGGTTTGAATAAATTTTAGCTTGACCTTTTGAATTAATTCTAAGCTCAATTTATGTTTTACTTAAACCACAATAAATAACAACGATAAGAAATTAAGTTGAAGTTTGAATTCTACCTTCTATTTTATCAGGAACGAAAAAGGAAATGTAAAAAAGAAAGGTAAAAAGAAAAAGGAGAAAAACGCAAACCAACGTTACCTCCCAATGCGTTGAAAGAAGATTATTTCCCCTAAGGAAAAGTGTTGTTGTTTACTCTGCGCAGTAACTACTCTTGTAAAGAAGATACTTTTGCACGGTATTTATCTCATCTCACGCGTCAAATAAAAGTAGCTAATTTATTGCGAAGATTGATTCCCCCAGAAAAATATGCAGGAGAGAGAATGTTTTTAAAGGAAACTAAATGTTTTTAATACTCTAAGATTTGAGTAGCATCATTATGAAAAAATGCAGGATTTACCATAGAGTTGTTTTAACATTAAAATTTTTCGAAGCTGCGTAAATCTTTAATTCTATTAAAAGATCAGAATGAAAAGGCGTAAACATTTTAATAATCTCTAATGATCTTCAAAAATAAATAAACAAATAAATAAATAAATAACGTTGTCAAGCATTTTTTCAAAAAACGATATCTTCAAGGTTTTTATCACATTATAAATTTCAATAACTATTATTATTATTATTTTTTAAATTACACAAATGTTCGTATTATTTTTGTTTTTGAATAATGAAACAAATATTCTTAATATATCTGTTAAACTTTCAAAGGCAATTCTCAACTTTGTTTAACTTATTTTATTTCGAAATAAAATTTTTTGGTTAAAAATAAAACCATTTCGAAGTGATGATTTGTCACATTTTTCAATATGCGCGCTTACAGCATATGATATTTTTACTATGCCTAGACATAGTAAAAGTATCATATGCTTATCACTTTTAAGCTTAAAAGTGAACTTGAAAGAAATACATATTATTAAAAAACCTATTTTTAAATATTTATAAAATGAAGTAAATAAATTAAGAGAATTTTTGAATCATTGGAGCTTTGTTTTTATATTTTATTTGTTCAAATTTTGACAAAATAAAAGGATTTACTATGATATTAATTTTGTTTATCGTAATAAAGATAAAAACCCAAAAATAAAAATACTATGAAAATAAAACCTTAAACATAAAAAATAAGCACGTGACTTACATTAACCTCTTAGCCTGTTTCTAATAACTGCTCTGAACTTAAAAATCTGTAACTTAAAATATATTAAACACATTCCGAGCTTCAATTTCTAAAATTGCGCGTGAATTGATGATTTAGCAATCCTTTTGTTAATTTTCGTGATTATTTAGTAACTGAATCTTATTTATTTTTAACGAAATGTGAACTCTAATATACTTAATCAGATTCGAAAACGCTTCTTTACTCGTGCATGATTTAAGTAAATCATAGGTGTTTTTCAAAAATTTTTAATCTGGTTTTAAGTGCACGTCCTTTGCATGCCGGGATGATACAGTGATAAGTGCACCTCTTTTTCAAGCAATTTTAATGTAAATTTAAATGATTCCCAAAATATGCTGCTTACTCATATTTCATTTAATTTGCTATATCTTCTTTAATCAGTAGAGTTATTTGATATGTTGCAGTAAGTCCGATGCTTTTGATAAAACTCACATATTCAAACAAATGAGGCTAGCAATAATATTTTTTCTAATATTATTTCAATAATATTCCCTTTTATAAACGGTGCTGAACAGCCGATCAAATTATAAGTTTAAGACAATCAATGTTCAACTCTATAGCCTTGCTATTTTGAACTAAACACAGAAGAGAATGGACCACCTGGATCAAGCGTTGCGACAAACTAATTTATGTGGAGGACTTTTTTTGATGAAACCAATTTGGAGAGTAATACCTTGAAAACCTCTCATGGTTAGACCGATGGCAGTAGGATCCATCTACCATTGAGGATATTTTTACGTCAGCACAGTGATTAGTGTGAGCCGGGACCGGAATTTGTATGAAAAAGTCACTGCCGAGATTCGAACCTGGTAAACTTAATTGGGAAGCGAACGCTTTATCTCTTGAGATACTACGGTTCATTCTGATAAGATTAAAATAAAAACTTTTAGTAGTTTTCTTATTTCAAATTGAGCTTTCTTTCATCAAGTTAAAATTTATGATGATATTAAAAACTTTCATTCCCTTTTTGGAAATAAACCATTTTTTTTCTGCTTTCAAAATTTTAATTCCGAAACATTTTATTCTAAGGGTACTATGAAACAAAATGAAATATTTAATCTTCAAACTGAAACACCAAATCTCAAAGAGCAAAATGTTCTGAATTAACTTACAAAGTAATTTTACCCGCAAATAATTTTTTCCAATACCTCAACCACATTAAAAAGCTAATATTTAGAATATTAACTTTTTTTTACGATATATTCCCGGAAAATCAAAGAACGGGATAAAGATGCAATTTCCGGTCGACCCCTTGAGCCCAGACAACGGCACGACATCCGTGCCGTAATTACACTTTCGGCACACTCCCTCAACGAACATTGTCCTCCTGATAAAACTCACCCACGCACACCCCTCAACTTCTTTTTGTATTCCGGAATTTGATGCTGTCTCTTGTCTTTGTGCCGGATACTTGTCTCAACATTAAGGCCCTTTCAGGGAAAAGCGAATATTATGACTTACACGAAGCTTTCTATAAACAATTCACTATAATCGACAGAAGCTTTATCAGAGAAAAGTTCGGCAATAATGCTTTGTGTTGCCGTGTTTATTGTTTCAGATATAGTCCACTGTTCGTTTTCTGCATTTACCGCATTTATATTAAAATTTTATTTCTTACACTGTTTCCGTTTATGTACAGTGAATTATTACTTCGAATTGTTGTCAACCGCTTTTGAGGTATTTTAGATGTATGGAAAATGTAAGAAATTGTGTTTTAAATATATACACTTAAACTTACCTATAAAGGGTGTCAATTCAAAAAATTAGTCGTAGAATGTATCAATAATTTTTTTTCATTTTTTTTTATTACTTTACACTACATTGTAAAAACAATTGGTGTACAAACAATTGGTGCGCATTCTTTGTTGTTGAGATAAACCAAATACATTAAGTAGAGAACAGTGGTTATGGTGCACAAAATTTCGTAAAAGTGGAATAAAAATAAGAAATGTTTGAAAGAACTAGCACGAATATATAGCAAAAAACGTGCTTATTTTTTAACAAAACGTTTTTTTAATAAATCCATTAAATTGATTCTAACGCTTGAAAAAATAACTGTAATCAGTAAATATGTTAACGAAAAAGGATAAACAAAATATACATAACAGTAAAAAAGTAAGTTAAAAGTATAAATGTATGCACTGCTCACAATTTTAATTTACCTCAATCCTGATAATAGGGGCAACTATACTCCAAAATGTTTTACATTGTAGTTGTTGATTTGCATCATTTCGTCGGTTTTAACTAGTGCAATGTATTTAAATTCCACTTTGTAATAAAATACAAATATTTTCTTCAGTCAATAGTAAATACATAAACTTTTTGAACATCATCAAACAATTACCATATTTCCTTTATAAATATGGTACGAGTTCGAACTTTGTGTCGTCAGTATCTCCCCGGATGCCCCTCTACGGGGCGGAACTAGGTTAAGCTACTCATTTTTATAAATGTCCAATTTTTATAAATGTCCAAATTTTTATAAATGTCCAGTACACATGCAACATAAGTATCATAACGAGCGCTTGACAAAAAATCTAGTATCCAGTAATTTATAGCATTAAATGTTAGTTAGAATCATTAAATATTAACCTAATAAGTAAAGCCGCTAATGTTACAAAAATCATGTAATATTTTTGGTTATAAAATTTAAGAAGTTTAAGAGAAGGACCAGAATTTCTGCTGAGATGTTTGAGTTTGGCTTCTTCGATGAAAAAGTTTTTGTTCAGGAACAACCCCACAAACCTAAAGATGAGCGACTATGATCGGTATCTATTTAAGAGATACCACACAATAATAATAAAACAGCACAACATTTTTACAATAATGGTCTTTTTAAAGGTTAAAGGTAAGGCCTAAAGTTATACTTATACCATATGTAAAGTAATATAAAGTAATAGCCGAAAGTTATAGGTAAAAACAATATGCAGGTTTTAAAAATAAATTGGTTTTATTAATATAATCGTCAGTACGTTTTAGTTTCGATTTTTAGACGTAAGAAATTTTGAGGGGAAGTAATATTTACTGCAGGCTTGTAACAAGATGAAGGTTTTTTTAAGGTGTTAGTCAGCAAAAAAAAAAATNAAATTTGGGTCGACAGTTCAACGACAGGTATAATATAGTATAATATAGCCTAAATATATATAATATATAGTATAATATATAATATATAAATATCTATATATATGTGTGGGGTAACTATTTTCATAAGGGAGTTAGAAAATAGAAAGTTTTTATTTTCTTTCTCGGATCTACAGGTTTTATGAATGAATTGTTAGAGTAAGAGGAAGTAAAGTTGTTTCTTGAATTAGCAGTTTTTAAAAAGATTTGTAATGATATCAGTAAGCATTCGAATTAATCTTGTGAGGTTAAAGAATTAGAATAAAATAGAAGGAAGGAGGATTTTTTGCGGTCAAGGAGCAAGACTAACAGTTTATATAAAGGTTTTATTAAGATTTTGTTTAGTAAGATCTTATATTCATCATCTTTTTTTAAATGCCTTTCAAGAGTGTAGAGGAAAAACAAATTTATAAAAGAGAGACAAACTATGTCAATTTTCTTTCTCAGAGTGTACAGGTTTGTAAATGTAATGAAAAACACACCAAAAATTTATTTATTTAATTCATTTATCTCCTAAAAACACAAAAAGTATGAAAGATCTGCCTCCTATCTTCAACTTCAGCCTGACAGTTGAAAAAATAAAGTCTTATTATAAGAATTAACACAATGAATTACGAGCAGCTCTATTTTTAACTGTTTATCAAAACATTTATATTATTTATCAAATCATGTATTTCATTTAAGACTTGACTTATGTCCTCAATTTTTTAGACTATTAAAATAATAGGGTTTTATTAAAAAAAAACGATAAACACGTAAGACATTTGTCCACGAAGTATTTCAGAAAAAATCTTTATTTTTCGTTGTTTGGAGGTAAGCAGTAATAATGTTATTTAAATCTTAAAAACTTGTTATTATAAAGAAGAGCAATGTCTATGTTATTTTTTGCCACGGTACAATGGATTTGAAATCCCTAATTTATTTCAGTTTTAATAATCTCCGAAAATAATTGAACTTCGGTTTTTGAATTTACAAAAATAAACATTTTAAAAATTTTAAACTGGTTTTTACATTTCTGCTCCACATTATTTAGAAGACATGTTCATAACTGATTGACTTAAAATGATTTTTAAAAAAGTTTTTTTCTATCATTTTTAAACAATGTATATCAATACTTTTTAAACTTTAAAATCGTTTTCACATCTTATCGTTCATGCCCTTTACAGTTTCACAAGCGAACAATATACACTGTAAAAATTCCGGTATAAGGTACCGGTATTTTGGATCCATTTTACCATAAAATCCGTTTTTAACGTAAAAAATTCAACCGTAGTTTTTACAGTAATATTTACTTAATCAGAGTGATTTAGTGATTCTATAAACATTATTATACTGTAAAATTTACGGTGGATCAGAATTTTTGTTCCGTAATATGTTTAGGAAAAATGGATTTTACGTTAAATAGTATCAGCACTATTACTTTTTCCGTAATTTAATTCGCAATTTTTTTAAGAGTGTACCCACGTATCCAGGGTGAAATTTGAAGTTAAAATTCATTTTTAGCTAATCATTTATTATTTACTTTTTCAATAGATACGTTGTCATGTTTTAAAATTATGAAATAACATAAATATTGAATACATAGATAGCTTATAACTTCATTTTATTTTAGAAGTTAGTGATGTTCGTGTATCAATTTTTAATCAACCTTATAAAGGTTAATAACTCTGAGCAAACTTACATTACCCAAATAACGAAGTCTATTAAAAGTCAAATAAACTTTTTAATTGTTTATTTTTAAATTACTTTGGCACGTATTAAAATTTCACTAATTGAAACTCTGTACCCTGGTACTTGACAAGCTCAAGGAAGAAAAATACGCCGAGGTGTTTTAACTTAATAAGCTTTAACGTTAATTACTTTTAAAATACTTCCGTCCTGGTAACTTTGGTTAACAGAACAGACAAACAAAAGATTTATTAGAATTTTTCAGGAAGTTCTGTACTAGCGTGCAGGTTTTATTTTCTCATACTTTGAGCAAACATTTAATCACACAGTGTTAACACAAAGTCCGACGAAAAACAATAAAAAAGTTTGGGAAAGAGTTACAGCGGCGTATTAAATTATTTGACATGGCTTGAAATGAAGGGCAATGGTGAATTAAAGATGTGAGCTCCTTTAAATTAAAAGTTTGAAGACATGGTTGCATTGAACTTGAGATAAAACTTTTACTTCATTTAATTAGTTATTGTAGTATTAAGTTCAATTTGATGAGATAGTTGTGAGAGAAAATACTAATTTGAAGACTGTGAATTAAATTAATTTTATTTTAATGCTCATCGTTCTCCTTATATGATTTTAAATTATTTGAAAAAAATTAGTTAACGATTTCTAAACTAATTAACAAGTAAAAAGCAGAGCAAAACAGTCGAGATATAAACTCAGAAATTTAATAAAATAAAAAGAAAGATAAAATTTCTGTACTGTGAGGTAAAAACATTTCTGGGGAAAAACATATGTTTTTGGTTAGTGAAATCAAAATATTGGGAATTTAAAAAATACATTTGATAAATTGTTTGTTCATGTGTTAACGGTGTACCGGAAATTGTGATTTTCAAAAATTATAGCTTCTATTATCGCATAAATAGTAAAAAAAATAGAAAACTGAAAAGTAAATTTAACCGAATAAGTTATTGTTATGCCATCCTCTAAGGTATTATGATAAAGTTACCATATTTTACAGAATTTATCAAGCTTTATCCCATATTATAAAGCCAATCATATTTATTGCTAATTTTACCAAACTCACTACTAAAGCGCTTCGGTAACAATTACCGAATATTTTGCTATTTCTATAAAGCCCGAAACACTACAAATTTTATCACGGCAATATTTATTTTTCAGTGTGCCAAGAATAGTAGAAACTTTTGGAATAGACAGTGGCGTGTTTTTATATACTGATACTATATTATTTTTCTTCATTTATTTTTATAATGATAATTTATATTTTACAAATTACAACTACCCCAACATTTTGGAGACTAAACTTCCAAATCTATAAAAAATACGATATATTTATTTATCTTAAGAATTTATTTTTAGAAGGAGGGTTTTTTGTGTATGATTTGATTTTTGTCTGCACTATTTCAATATTATATGTAAGGTTAGGTTCTCTATCCTTTGAGATGCTAGTGTGTGAAAATCTGCTGATCATTACATTCAGGGTGTTTGTTTTACTTGCAAACTGTACTGTCATATAGCTTTTTCTCATAAACTGAAATTTTGAGGCCTGATAAGTCCTATCAATTTTTAGCAGGATCATTCAGAAAATAAGAAAAAAAACTACAGAAACTAAGGAATAGAATCAAAATAATCTTAAGAATGTTTTAAGTCCCTGAAGAATAGTCCCATTTTTTCCTGTGGTGAACGAAAATTTTCAGCTAACTTTGAGTTCGAACCTCTGAGGGAAAAGTCTTAAATGTCTTATCATCCCTTGAGATTCGTAGAAACAGACTCTATTTTAGAGCTACTGTAAAGCCACTTACCTTTTCTTTTCAACTTTGTTTCTGACTTTACTTGAAGGCGTTTTGGCAACAGAAAGCAAACTCCTTTTAGAATTTTCATTTATTTCTTTGAAACTTTTGCCTCATCTTCTCTGTTCCATTTTAACAGATTATGAAAGACACATTTTTTTTTCTCTTCAAAATATATATATATTTTTTTATGAAATAGGTCTTGGTGAAAAGTTTCTTTTATTAAACCTTTTTTTTCACGTCTGGGTACGATATTACTTCTGGCTTCTTTTCCTTGAAAAAGAACGGTTTCTCCTTTTCTCTTAGATTGTAATATTTTGGTTTCTTTTGATGCTAGTTTGGAATTCAAAAGGACTCATTAGGTATTACTTGATAATACATTACATAAAAATTTGAATGAAAATATTCGGATGTTGTAGGTAATTAGCTATTGTTTTGACTTAAATATGTTTAGGCTTTGAAGTAAAAATAGCTTTCGATAGAAGCTATTTCAACAGATAATAAGAATTTAATGAAACTTACTTATGATTAAAATAATTTATTATGAGCTTAAATATTTCAATAGATTCTGTAAGCGAATGAAAAAAAATGAAATGCTTATAACGGAATTAGACTGTATTTTGAAATATTTTGGCTTCTTTGATGTGAGTTTAGAATTAGAAAGATCTTATCATGAACATAAAATAAGGTATTTGAAATAAGGTATTACTTGGTAATGAAATAAGTAAAACTTTTTCAAAGAAAGCTGGTGTAGCTGGTGTTTCAGTCTTCATAAAATCCCATACGACATTAAATCAATATAAGCTTTATGCTAATTTGCAACATATATTAAGAATTTAATGGTATTTATTCATGGGTGATAGTTATTATCTTGGCGTACATTTATTTCCAAAGTTAATTTAAAAAAAATGAATGCTTCACAATCAATGCAATGTATATAAGTTCTGAAATATATGTAAAATGTATGTTTGTGTGTAACAATTAACAGTATGAAAAATAAGAACTGATAAAAAGGCGGCATAATCATGTAATTTCATTCTACTATTTTTCGTATTTCTGTGCAAGTTTATTCAATGCAAACATAGAACACATAAGAAAATAGCCTGATATTAATTGTCCTTTTATAACTATTGATTTCAGTATAAATTCGGATTTAATAATTTTTTTAAGGAAAAAGGAATTTTAAGACAAAAATAAACTTTTGAATGACCTTATGTTTTTTGATGCATCATGATTTATCTAAAACTCTGATTTAATAACTCTTTGACAGAAAAAGGAGTTTAAAACAAAAATAAACTTTTGAATGACCGGATGTTATGATACATTATGATTTCTTTAAAACTCTGATTTAATAACTCTTCTGTGACAGAAATTTTTTCCTTAAGACAAAATAAACGTTTGAATGACCAGATGTTTTATGATACATCATGACTTATTTAAAACTCTGATTTAATAAATTGTTTGAATGAAAAAAGAATTTTATAACAAAAATAAACTTTTGAATGACCTGATGTTTTATGATACATCATGCCTTATTTAAAATACTTCATATACATTGCAAAGTGGTTGCAAATTATTTTCCTAAATTTCTAATATCACCTGTATTTAATTGGAATAGTGTTAATAAATTGTTTTAACATTTGATTGAAATAAATAAAGCTTTTTTCAATCAAGTGAAGTTTTTTGTTACAAAATAACTTTTCATATATTACGATATAAAACGAACGAGATAAAATAAAGTAAAATACATTTGTATATTTGCTTGCAATAAAAGGAAATTCTTTTTGTCATTTTGAATACATTAGGATTATTTTAAACGCGTTTATGCATCCTGTCTAGATTTTTTTTTCAAAATTGTTTTTTTCTCTTTATTTTAGCATTTGTCAATAAACTAATCTACTTACTTCCGTGTAAATAGCATAGGAAAAACAAACTTATTTACTTTAGTATGTTAGGCATTGTTTGCATAGTTAAAAATGGATTTTTCGATAAATGGTGATTTTCAAATTAGAGGTATTTTTGAAACTGAATAATTTTAAAGATAAATAATTGCTAGGGATTACTATTGATTCTTAGGTATGCCTTGCACGCATTTGAATAGTAGGTCTCAAGATTGAATAAGAATTTAGACCTGGGGGATTTGCTTTTGAATTTAGAATTAAATCTATTAATATGTATAATACATAGGGAACCGATTTGACGCGTGATAAACTGGACGATTTTCCATAATTGATTGTTATTTACTACGACGTGTAAACTTTTGCAAAACATCACGGCTCAAATATGGTTTACAGACTTACTTTGTGTAAGACAGTCAGTTATTAAGGCCTCGCCTATTAATTGTAAATAGTTTTTAACTGATCGGGAAACATTTTGAAAGAAGCAAAAACTTTCTAAAGTAATCTTTAATCTCAATAATACTCTTTAAAATGATTATTCCTACATACGGAATCATAAAGGAATATTAAAAAGTGATAATATTATCTGATGAATAGTTTTAAAAAATATATCTTTGGTAACGGATCTGACATCCGGTTGCTTCTCTTTGAAAACACTAAACAGTTAATGTGTTACAGAGTGTAAAAGAAATCAATGATATCTTCGGGATTAAGTACGGAATAAGTTTTTTAACAATGCATAAGTGTTATGAAGTTGTTTTACATAATTAAAATTAGTAAAATATAAAAAATAAATTTTATTTTATCGTCTTAGACTGTCAATTTTTTAGTTAAAACTCTTTCTTAAGAACTCTCTGGTACTCTTTGTTAAAAATGTATTAAAAATAAATCATTTAATACATATTCATAATATTACGGATAATAACTCTTAATAGTATTTAAGTTTGGAAGTCATGAACATCTAAGCAATAGGCTGTTAAATTTAATAATAACGAATATTTTTTGTCGGACGTCTAATAAGCCTCAAATTTTAAATGTACCCTAAATATTTTAAATGAACCCCATTGCATTATAAATGTAAATAATTATTGATTTAAAGGAACATTTATATAATTTGGAAGTTTATTATCTGAATTAAGATATATATATATA
>NC_092208.1:56178811-56295003 GCF_043381705.1 Parasteatoda tepidariorum
AAAATATCCTATTACTGCAACACTTCATGCTAAACATATGTTTTAATGATGATTTTTCTTCTTTTAAAAATATAAATTTAAGTTTTCAACTTTGAAGTAATAGTGAATACTACTTGTTACTAATCTTGCAAATTTATTATATTTCAGGAAGGAAAAGTGTTTCAGATGTGTTGTGATATATGAAAAACATCCTAACGTCTTACAGTACAGAGAAAGTGAGTAAATTTAAGATTTCCCTTTTCTTAATGTCTTTATAATTTAAGAGGCAATTAAATACTCAAAATTATATCTAAATGAGCTTAAAAATACTTGAATAATCAATTTGATCAATTAAAATGCATTTATAGTGTTTAAAGAATAGTTCTGAACTTATGAATTCGTGAGAGATCCTCTTGCATTTGACTGAGTTATTGGTGTGGGAAAAAAGTGCCTCCCCCCCGGTAGTTTAAATTTATAAGTTTCTTCTTTGAAGGTTCTGTTGCAATACGAATTCACACCTTAAAAAACTGAGAAGAAAATATGATCAAAATGACCGGAATAATGTGAAATTTATTTTGTTTCTACTTCTATTGGAACACCAAAAAGCTCAGTAATTTATATCGAAACTATTTGGTAATGGCTTTTGTAAAATTAGCAAATTAAATATCATTTTAATATGTGATAAATTTTAGTTAATATGGAAAAATGTGATAGTTATATTATGATAACTATAACTGACCGAAATTATTTAACCGAAGAATTGCTATATAATTGGTTTAAATACCCTATATTTTGGTTTTTATTACAATAATTATATGTTCTCTTTCCATAAATGTCATTAACGTACAGCATAATAATTTTTCCAGAATTTGTTTTCTTCGTGTACCGATTGGTGTGTTATAGTTTTATAACTATTACGAGTTTTTAACAGTTACGTTTTGTACATCATTGGGCAAATCACTCTAAGTAAAGTAGAAAAATGATGTTAATATGATCAAAAGGCAATTGTCATAATGAATATATGGTGATCTAATGATAAAGTTATCAATTGTTTTTTAATATATAAAGCTTAATTTCTCGGGCTTATACGAAATTGCATAAATTAAAAATTTTAACCGAATCCAATGATTTTCTTTCAAAAGTTTAATAAATTTTACTAAGTGAGGATTCACTTACTTTCGTGTTTGTGACAATCAAATCTTTCAGTTAATGACTCGATCACTCACTTACTAGCTAAAACACTCAAAGTTTAAAAGAAGCTCTGTTATAAATGATGATAAAAATTTTAACAATTCCCTGAACCAATCTTAGATAAGTTTATGGCGATATTGTCACTAATAAAAATTTGGATCAAAATAAACCTAACTAATAGAATAAACTTTTCAACTGAAGCTACATATTGATAAATAATATTTAATACTATCATCTGAGAGAAATTATCATTGATAGAAATTTTGTCTAAGTAAAGTGATCATGTGTCAAAATTCTGTGTCGGATGACAATAAGAGATTCAACGGTTTCCCAAACGCTACTTATAGAATTAATCGTCGATAAAACTTCTGACCATTTCTTGAATAGCCACAGGATTCAAATTGTAAATCCAAATTTGTACTTGACGATAGAATATGTTTTAATCATTATCAGACCCTTAAAAGCAAAATTTATGGCTGCATTATTTCGAATGGGATGCTATCACTAATTGACATTTTGACCAATTTCCAAAAGGCTAGAATGTTTAAATTTTAACAGAATGGCAGTACTAGATTATAAGGTAAGTCTTACACGTTTCCAAACCAAAACAGTAAGAACTTTTCCAAAGCGAAATAGAAATTGTCACCAATTAAAATTTTGATAGCAATATCTATTTCGCTTTCTTAGTAGCTAGAATATATCAATTTTAATTGGATATCTGAACATAAAGTTACTATTATTTCCTAAATAATAAAAGAAAGATGCACCTTAAATCGAAAATTAACCATTTTCTTATTTAACAGAATCAAGACATAAAACTAAGAATAAAACTATATAAATTAAAATTTTTAAAAATTACCTTTTTTCAAGTGAACTAAAACTGAAAAATAATTATGTTTTTTTCATAACGAAAATAAAAACTGTGCGCTTTTCACTTTCGTAGTAAACTTCTATCACCTACCGAAAATTCTCCCCACATTTTGTTTCTTTTATTTTGGAAGACAGAAACAAAATTGGTTTCTTCTTTTTAATCCACTTAAAAAACGTAGTTCGTAAAATTTTACTTTTAAATATCACAGAAATTTGTTTGCTGCTAAGTCCAGACAAATATTTTCAGAAGTAAAGTACATTTAGTTTAAAAATAAAGTTTTGTTCCGATTTAATGAATTTAAACTTTGACTATATTAAAAAAATATTCTTTAGTGAAAGATTTTTGGATTCTTAAACGGGTAAAAAAAAATCTGATAAAATTATCATACTGTATGAAGGGATATTCCTAGTAAAAGAAACATAATTCTGGTAACGAAAAACAAAATATTCAGTCTATATGTAGACATTTATTTGGTAATTTTTCCGTTCATAATGTAATGGTTTACTAGGAATTCCAGTTTTCAAAATTATAGTACATTTAGTAAGGAATACGAAAATGGAATGTAAATTCAACCGAATAAATGGTTTTTATGTCATGCTCATTTATTCCGAATAAATGGTTTTTATGTCATGTATAATCATAAAAATATAAAATTTTACCATACTTACCAAATTTCATCATATACTAACAAAACCAGTTTTTATTGTAAGTTTTACCAAAATCCTTATTAAAGCGATTTGGTGAAAATTACCGAGCATAAGTTTATTAATTTTTACTGAATGAATATTTTTATATTTGCCATTGTTTCTATAAAGTAAAAAAGATGGTTAATTTAATCTTCATTCTGGTAGTTTCTGAAGAATTTTTCTTCTTACTGTAGTCAAAAGAAAGTTTTCGATGAATGAACGAAATGATTTTTCTTCCTACTGTTTCGATCATATTTTTCTTACTATTTTGATCATTTTCGTCTTACTATTTTGATCATTATTTGATCATACATATTCATATTCTGAATAATACAAAATAATTAGTACCTGAGTCAAAAGTTAGTGAATATTTTTTTGTTACTTTTGTTACAAATTCAACCATTTTATTTGTTTTTCTTAATTTTGGTATACTCTTTCCGAAAATAAATAATTCAAGCAAAAACTATTTTTACTTTTCTTACGACTTGCAAACTTTTCTTCGTGAATAAGAGTTATAACGACTGTCAGTAGTTTTGACACTTATAAGTTAAATGTAGGCGAAAAATATCCTATTACTGCAACACTTATATCACGTACCTGCTTTAGTATATTCGGCGTCAATTGCCTACAACACGTATTGCCTATAAATACAATACTAATGAAGCAATAAAGTTTAAAAATGAAACAATACCGGCGTCAATAATTGTATGGCGATTTTTACCTCCCCATTTAATGAATAGGTATCATTTGTTCTGTTATAATTTTAATATTGTTTTTAACTTATTTACCCACTTTATTCGGGGTGCACTGTTTTAACTTGGTGAGATAGTTTTTCAAACTATCTGAAACAAATAATTATAAGAAAACAGAAGTTAAAAAAAAAGGCTTGACATAAAACGTAGAATAATTAAGTAAAAAAAGGAAAGAGGGTAGATCTATATTATATCAATACCTATAATTTATTATATACGGTGTATATTTTATAAGATGTGTTTTAAAATAATCTATATATTTTACACGTTTTAATTAATTTTAGAAACAAAATGAAATTCTAAAATTCTTAATTAATAAGAGTTCAGTGTCTGTACACAAAGCTATAGTTAGCAATGATTAACGTTGAGGTGCTGAAAGCCTGATAGCGTAAAAACTGATAAATCAAACTCAACTTACTTCACATTGGACACTATACATACACTAAGTGGATTCAATTTTGGAAGGAAAAGAAAAAAAAGTTATATTTTTCGCTACCAGTATTTCAAATAATATTTATAATGCTTATTTTTGAGAAAAAAATATGCATAGCAAGTAGAGAAAATGATCATTTCATATGCATTTTGATATTGCATTTACATTTATGATTGCATTTTACACTTACATTTTATGTAATGCTTTTGCAATTAAGGCATTATCAGTTAGATATTTATTAAGATTTTCTTGTAAAGACAAAGTTATCAGAAAATTGTCCTACATCACTAAGAAGGACACATTGCTTAAGAACAAATTCAAATTCATTGGAGCTTCATTAAAGTTTGACAAACTTCAAAAAATCTCGTTAAACCTCAAATACAAATTCAATATTGGCAAAATTAGAAGAGTATTCGTTCTTATAGGGTATAGTATTCTACAATCATCATCCAATACGGTAAGTAAAAAATTCATGTAAAACTACTGCACTGTATGGAAATGAAATTTCTCGTAAAAAAAAACCTCAATTAAAAAAAGCATAGTAAAAACACCATAACCTGTAATAAAAACTAAAATATGTGGTATTTAAACTATTTAATTTGGTAATTTTTCCGTTCATATGATAGCGGTTTTCTGGAAATTTTGGTTTCTAAAATTATAGTTTTTATTTCAATGCATTTAAGAAAAAATGCAAAATTGAAATGTAAATTTATCCAAATAAATGAATATTACGTCATGCTCTAAGGTATCATGATAAAATTATGAAATTTTACGCCATTTACCAAATTTCAGTATAAATTAGCAAAACATATTTTATTGTTAACTTTAACAAAATATTGCCAAAGCTCTTCAGTAAAATTTACCAAACTTATTGGTGCTTCCATAAAGATAAGTTTTACGACAAGTTTACGATAAGTTAAGTTACGATACACGATAAGTTTTAGCATAATCTGGTAGATATGACCATACTTTCGTCTCAGAATGCATATTTGCAAATTTTCGAAATCTTTATTACATACTTAGTAAAAAAATAGTTATATTAGACGTTGAAAAAAAAACAGTAGGGATGAGAAAAAATAAAAATTAAATACATTTAAGTTTTTCAAAAACAAATTTTTTTTAGTGTTAATTAAATCCACAATTTTATGAAAGGTGCGTTTCTTTCTTCTTTATGTATGATAAATTTTCCGATAATGAAATATTTGTTAATTTCTCATAAGCAAACAATTGAAATAGTTATCTTTCTTCAGAATTAATTAATAATTCAAATTACTTCTAGACAAAATATAAACTCTCGGCAACCTTTCTTCAATTTATGAAAACTGCTCTGCACCCTAACATTTTTAATTAACGTTTCTTCCCTTAACTAACTAATAAAGACTATTAAAACTCAAACTTTGAATATAATCTTAAACAAATTATTTAGAGTTGTGTTATGGGTAATTAAGAACATCTTTTCAAGGTGTACGTAATTCAATTAAAAACGAGGCTATATATTCAACAACATTACGTTATGGCTCTCTTAATACTGCTTTTCGTTTCTAACGCAACTAATTACCAATAATAACATATTGCGAAAGCTATATCTAATTTTATTTTGCAAAGAAGAAAGATTAATTAAATAAGCCTTGTTATATAATGGTTTGTACAACCAATTTTTAGGGTAGCAAAGTATATTTACTTATTATAGAAAAAAATAACACCCACTGATTAATGTTTGCTAAACAGGAAAGAATAACAAAACCTTCGTAATTCGATCTCATTTTCAGCTTGTTAATTCAGAAGCTCTTTGTTATATTCTGCGTTTTAATTTTATTTATTTTTCTTTGTTTGTAATATGTTTAGAAACGGGTAATGGATGTTTAACATAGCATAGCTTGAATGTGGATTAATAGTTGAAATAACATGTTTTTTTTTTCACTATAAAATATCTTAATTTTTGAATAGCTAACATTTGTATATGTTTTCAAGAGGCAGAATATAAAAAACAGTCTATTAAAACATCCATAGTGTTTTTATAGTATTTAGTAAGTACAAGAGGATAACATGGGGAAAAATATTCTGAAAAAAATTACCGTTTTTTACGGTAATGACATTTCTGGTGAAATAAAACCATAATTTTGCTTAATAAAACCAAAATATATGATATTTCAACCAGTCTTTTTCCATTTATATGGCGACGGTTTACCAGAAACCAGATATGGAACGGTTTTGTTGCGGCACACTTTTAACGATTTCAAAATTTGACGACACACAATAAAAAAAATTAGATTAAAAGTTGTTTACTTACCCATTAAACACTGTGTTAAATAGTTTGTGATAATTATTTTGAATATGAAATAAAATAATATGTACTACAAAAGCACGTTTATTAAGGGATTAATTATTTCTTTAACGACTAATTTTTTATTAGTTAGTAACAGTTATTTATTTTTTTGCTAGTTATTAATTGTTAGCTTGTTTTCTCTAGTTATTAACTGTTAGTTTTTTTACATTAGCTGTTATTTTTTGTAATTTCTTGCTAACTAGTTTTTTTTGCTAATTATTAATTGTTAGATTATTTTTTTGTTAGTTATCCTTTGCTAATTTGTTTTTTATACATTTGTTTCTTTAGTTATCCTTTGTTAATTTGTTTGTTAATTGCATAGCTTACTTTAATGCTTAACTTTTATTTCCGTTTGTAAGTTAATACTTAGCTTGCTTTCCTTTGTTAATTAATAATTTTAACAGTCATAAAATTTCCTACTTATTTCAGCATTTTTTAAAATTGTGTGTCAAAGACAAATTAAACACTTCCATCTTATTTTAACTTATTTTAAGATTTTCAGAGACAAGACAATCGCTGACAAAGATGTTCACGTGGTTAAAGGGTGGAAAAATTATAAAAAATATATATATAATATTATATATATAATATTACATATATCTATTCACGTTTCTTTAATTTAAACTTTACTCCTAATAAAAAAAAGCATTATAATTTTAATTGCATCATTTCTAATATTTGGCGGCACATTTTAAGAATTTGGCGGCACGCAAAAGTGCCGTGGCACAGTGGTTGAGAATCACTGCATCAAGCTATCATAAGATGTCAAGAAGGATCATCTCAAATCAAAATTTTCAAATGCTTCGATAATACTATTTTCTTTCTTTTGGTAAATTGCATCATAACTGCGCAATCCCTGCATTGTAAAAAAAATTCATCCCAAATTACTGTTTAATATATCTGCATTTTAAGTGCATCATACGTAAAATCAATTTTCTCCGTAAAATGTTATACCGTTATTTTTACGGTAACATTTATTTAATTAGAGTGATTCACTGACTTTACGGTTATTATTACTGTAAAAATTTTTGCACATTAGATTTTTTGTGTGTTCTGAAACATGTTCCGGTAAAAATAGACCTTATGGTAAAAAGTACCGGCAGCTTGAATGCCAGTAATTTTTACTGCAATTTTATCTGTAATTTGTTACGGTGTATGTAACCAGTTATTGCTCAGGGATCTAGTAAATGTGGATCTAGTAAAGTGAAAAGAAGAAATTTTACCAAACAAGCACGAGGAGGGGATGAGATATTTCAGTGCCTTTCTCCGTTAGGAGAGCTCGCTTAAAATTAATTACTGGCTTGTTGGAGATTTCACACTAGAATTTTAAGCAAAAGAAAGAAATCCATCAAACAGAAAGGAGTGCAACATCTCTCAAAGATTGTAACAAAAATTACTTGCTGTGGTCAAGTAAGCAGTGCATGTGTCTCGATGAGTATAATTACTGTGGCGCATGATGGAATAAAAAATAACACTTATAGCTGATGGAAAATTCTGCGCTGCGAATTTTTTTTCATTTTGGCTATAAACAAAAAAAAATCAGCTTTCTTTTGGTCCTTGCTCTTTTGTACCATATTTTCCAAGTAAGACGTGCTCTCACTTTCTGAATTGACTTAACATCCCGTTAGACGTAAAACATGCTACTACATTACATAGTTATAGCCAGAATGCAATTTTTTTTTGCTATGCCAACGGTTACTTATCAACAATTACGGACATAAAATGCAATCAAAAATCAAAAATGAGGGATAGATTGATCAGTTACTCTGATATTTATACCAGTTTAAAAACCTTACCCCTTTTTGAATCTGAATCTTAAAAATAAGAAATATGGGCTATTTTAAACGTTTTTGTAATGCATATGGTTGTATCATAAGCAAATATTCATAAAAAATAGGATCTAAAATGTAATAAAATCATGTTTCAATTTATCTCTGCGATATTTATAATAATCATACTAGCGGTATGCCCAATATGAAATTTAAATTAACCAGAACAATCAAATTAATATTTATTCACATTTCAACTATTCTTAACAGCCCCGTATATATTTGTTTTAATACGAAGTGGCCGCAATGCTCTTTCTATTGTTAAAATATATGATGTCTTATTCTTTACTTTGGCTAATGTAGTGCGTTTAATGTAGTGCAAATTCATGCTACTTGAACCATATGAAATACAGAATTCATAGATGACCAAAGAGGGAAAAAAATCAGAATTATAACCGTTATTTCCAAAACCTGAGAAAAAATAAAAATTATTTACATTTAAGTTTTTCAAAAACTAATTTTTTTAGCGTTAATTAAATCCACAATTTTATGAAAGGTGCGTTTCTTTCTTCTTTATGTATGATAAATTTTCCGATAATGAAATATTTGTTAATTTCTNCTTTCTATTGTTAAAATATATGATGTCTTATTCTTTACTTTGGCTAATCGTTTAATGTAGTGCAAATTCATGTTACTTGAACCATATGAAATACAGAATTCATAGATGACCAAAGAGGGAAAAAAATCAGAATTATAACCGTTATTTCCAAAACCGTTATTAAATTATTATGCTTCCTTTTTGAATATTATGTTATATTATTGTTGATAAAATATTATGCTTCCTTTTTGAATATTATGCTAAATTATTGTTGATAAAATATTATGCTCCCTGAAGAAAAAAAATTTCGATCACACCACGTATTAAAAGATACCATTCCTTGAAATTTTACTTTTTATTAACTTTGCTTTGTCCAAACTAATAAAAGTTCACCCAAGCAAAAGAAAATGGTTTCAACAATGGCGATATCTGGTGGCGGAAAATAGAATGCAAACAATACATTACCGAGAACAAATACCGCATTTTCTTCCTTTTTACGACGCAGCAAAGTCCACGGCTTAACGATATAATTCGTAATACTGCTCCTCATTTAACAAAGGCACACATTAGTTGGAAAAGATAAGTGCTATAAAATACGACAAGCGTAAAAACTCTTTGGAAGTACCTTTCGAAATCCCCTCCTTCTAAGGGAATCATAACTCTATGTCAAACTAGAACTCCCGGCTGTTTGCTTGCAGAGTATAAGGTTGCTAAAAGCCGTTTCGTGTTTTCCCATTCGTTTTCGGTTACCCTTGGAAGATAAAGGGAAAAGAGGAAGAAAAAAAAAAGACACCAAGAGATTTTAAGTTTCTGCCTCTCCTCTCAACTCCACTCGCCTCAAAAACCTTTCTTCCGGAAAGTCAGAGATGTTGTGGCATGATCCTCTAAGAGTATTAGAAGATCCTTTTAGGTGTTACATAAATTGTTGATGATCACGCAGGTGTGTGGAATTTCACTTTCCCTTTTTTACCCGACTGAGTTACGTACGGTTTAGAACACGCACAATTCGATTTCCATTCTTTTTGATGGAGATATAGATATTTATATATTTTTTCTCTTATAAAAATAAGACATCATAGTAAGGCTTAAACAGCGTGGAGATTTAACAAAATTGCGTAAAAAAGCGATATTAATATTTCGAAAAAAATAGTTAAAACATTCAATAGAAATATATTAATTAATACAGTTGTGCCCTGTTGGCTCAGCAGATAAGGCGTTCACCCCAAAATGAGGTGACCCGGGTTCCAATCTCAGCTATGACTGGTCGATACGAATTCCGCACCTGGCTCACACCACGTTTAACATTATAAAATATCATCAGTCGTAGGCGGATCATTTGTTAGAGTCTCCATGCCGTCAGGCTAACCGTGGGAGGTTCTCGTGGTTTTCCTAGCCATGTAATGCAAATGCGGGAAAGTTTGATCAAAACGTTCTCCATGAAGGCAAATTTCTCCCAATACTTGATACAGGAGTTGCCTTGTCTTCTGAATTTGGTTCAAAATTACTAGGCTACGGAGTCGAACATTGGTAGTCATAAACTCTAAACTGGGTTGGCTATTCAGCAGTGGTAATAAAATAAAAGTAATACAGCTCACTGTATTGTCTATAGTGGTAAAAAAAATAGCGGGTACGCATTTAATTGTTATTCTGTTAAAAGGAATTTGAAGTTTTTGAAGTATTTTTCTCTATGTAGCTCAGTATGTAATGAATATCTCCACTAAAAACAATCGCGTGCGAAGCTACTTTTGCTCAGCAACTTGACTCAAAAATTGAAAATAGATTGCAATACTATAGATTGAGTAAATAGCTTTAAAATAACAGGAAGTAAAAATGAAAGTGCTTAGTTATCAGGTTCTTCAGATAGATATATTGTTCATCGATTATTATGGGATAAAATATAGGAATATTTAAGATTCCTTTACTTAGAAATCACACTAAAGTGCAGTAGCATTTTTGAAAGGCGTAATGTTTTCATATGTCACCTGAAAAAAAAATTAAACAGAAAGAAAAATATTACAATAGATATTTTTGAATTATGTAATTATTATAGCGTTTCTTTTATTTTTTTACCATTGATAAAAATGTGTTCTTCTAATTTTGCAGAGAACTAATAGGGATATCTTAAATGTGATTTTTCACCTATCATTGTGAAGCCCTCAATGAAATGCTGCCTAATTACTACATTTCAAAAGCAATTTTGTCATATGAATCTTCAATTCTTCCAAAGCAATAGCCCAATAACATATCTTACTTATGTATCATTATGAAGAGTTATCAAATGAATCATATTAAATTATCATACTAGTAGCATTCTTCATATTCAATTTTAAATAATGAAACGATTTAAAGCGTATACAGATTTATTTCTCGTCTCGAAAAATTTATCTATAGAATTTTTAAACAAACAATAAAAAAATTGAGTGCATTTTAATATTGCTTTTGAGTTATGTAACAAACTAAGACACTTAATTATATCATGTATGGTTTGTTTTTCACCTTTTATTTCTGTATACTTATATTCTTTTAAATTTCATTTCAGCATATTGTGATGTGTATAGATCTCTGAATCAGGCATGTTCTATTTTAAACGCAGATGCTCCTCTTTATTCTTTATTCCGAGGTACGTGTTATAATTTCTTTTATTTAAAAAGTTCATAGAGCTATTTTATACTTTTACTTAATTTGCATACAAATTAACATGTTGTTTTAAAATAACAAAAAAAAAACGACTGTTTTAAAATTTCCGTTTAGAATATATCTCATTACATATATCATTTAACATATGTCAACATAATTAACAAATGGATGTAAAACTAAAAGTAATAAAATTGTATAAAGAAGATGGAATTTTTTTTACCGAATAAAAAGGATTTTTTGCACCTTCTAATCTTCTATCATTGTCGAAAATCCCTCCATTCCGTTCTTTGATAAATGAACGCTTTCATTTTAGGATGTTGAAAATAAAAGCATTTTCTATTTTTAAAATTTTTATTTTACTTTATATTTTACTTCTTTGTAATACCTGAATATTAAAATTAAATTAGTTTCTGGAGCAACTTATAGGTGTAAAAATAGTAGGATATAATAAATTGGCTAATATTATTGGTCAGTATTAGCATCTTAAAGTTTTCTTTTTTTAATAACTGTAACCAATTTGAATTTAACAAGACTTGTTACATGCAATTTTACCATATCAGCGTTTTTCCTGCTTTTATCTAAACAGGGATTCTCTGCTACGAAATATCAATTTTATCTGTGTTATTCGAAAGGAAAAGAATGAAAATTTCACTCAATTTTTTGGTTTTGAGGAAAAAAACCTAAATTTTCTTTGTTTATTTTGCTTTCAATCGTTTTATTTTCATTTTATTTACTTTTAATTTTCTGATTTTTAATTCTTTACTGAAGTTTTCCTTTATGACGTTTAGATAATAGTTCTTTACTATTGATAGAACGCATTACCGAATCATTTGTTTTTAAAAACTCTTACTCAATTTTGTCTTATTTTTAATAAATGTTTTAGGAATTGTTATTTATAATTTATAAAAGCAAAGTAAGATTAATTAGAATAACATATTACACACAACGTTTAACTGTGAGTGCTACCGCAAAACTTCCTAGGGAAAATGTTGCTATTATTTGTACAATATTTATAATGCACACTTACACGGAATTAGTTGGTTTTTCCTCAGAATCACAATAATTTGACTAAAAAAACTGATTTTTCTAATTATTACATCAGATGTTCCAAAAATATTAAAATAGAGTAAAGTATTCCCACAGCTGCCCGTTCTGAGCCTGGGGATGGTAGTGAGCAGGGAACACTGCCCCCTCCCCCCGAAAAAGAAAATAAATAAATAAAATGAGAGTTAATAAATGAATGCTCTTGTTAGTTATTGCTAGGAATCAAACTTTAAAAAATATTTGATGTGTAAAGCTCTAACACCTGCCCATTTTTCAAATATCAGAGTTTTTTAAAAAAAGAATAAAAGATGAGAAAGATGAAAAAACAAAATCAATAAATAAACATTTAATACAACTTAAGAGTTGCTGCATCAATAAAAATGAGAATTTTATTACTGGAAATATAGATATAGTATTTTTTATTTAATATTTTCCAAACTCAAATTTCATTCTGAATTACTAAACACTATGAATTCATCCTCACTAAACAATTAAATATTAATTGCTCATTTAAAACATTTTAATTTTATTTTCATGAATTTAAATGATATGCTTGAGAAACTCGTGGTTTATTGAATAAACCGCAACTTTCTTAAACTGCCATAATTCATATCGCCAAGCTTTCCTTTGGCAAGACACGCGCTATCTTGGTCGCACCAGAGACACATAAACGGTACCTTTTCTTTTCTTCCTACGAACACGGTTACAAGTAGAGAGAATTTTTCAGTCTAAAGAATCGTCTTTGAGAAAGAAAACTGGTGGATAGCAGACCAGGGGGAACAAATCCCCTGTCTCTTTCCCTGTTATCGCCCGTCTGTCCCTGTTCGCCGACAGGTGCTGAACCGTGAAATTACGGCTTTAGAATAAACAGATTACATCCCTTTACGTAATTCAGTGTTTATCGCTTGCACGCTGGAAATTACTGCCAGGTTTACGCCTGGATTAGTATCTCTTCCTAGAAAACTTGGCACGCTTAAAATGCTTCGAGAAAATACTAGGCAGTATCTTTTATAGAGTTTTTAAGATTTGCATATGCGATGGAAATAATTAAATATTATGGCCTGGCGGAAATTATTTGCTGAATAATGCGTTCGGTATTGTTAAACTGGAATAAGAAGTTGTATGTAAATTTTACTGTCGCATGGTATATATTTCAGGTTGTTTAAACAGAATTATGCAATTGCGCAGCCATATCTTGAAAATATAATTAAATTATTAGCATGTGCCTACATTATATCTTTAGCAATTTGGGACTTACACTATTCTGTATCTTCTCATACTAATTAACTAACCACTTAACTAACTAGTTGGTATGCAATGAAAATCACAAAATAAGTAGTAAGTATATATCTATAGACTAATTTGTGAATTTGAAGAATAATAGTTGCACAAAGGGCAAGAGGCAATTTACACATAATTGAAATTATTGTTGTATAATTGTTTATTGTAGAACGGCGTTGTTCGGAACATTTTACTTGAAGCTTTGAATCTAACATCTGAACAATAAAAGTGTATTTTCCGATTGAATTGTTTGTTACAAATTCGTATTTCGATTAAAGGATTGTTAAAATAGAAGGCGTGGTATTCCTTTTCAACCATAGGTAAAGGTAAATGATATGATTTAATTCAATTTACGTTTGCTTGTTTTAGATGAAACCATGTTAAAAACACTCACAAGATGAGTAACACTTTCAAGGACTGAATAATAAGGTACAGATATCATAAATTTAAGCATTTATTGTAATGTGTGGTGAAAGATTCCATAAAATGAAATAGATTTATCTTTGAATTCAACAGTTTCAGAAGTCGTTTCTCAGATAAATACTGCCATAATTAAAATATCATGTGTTTTAATCTACAGATGTCTTGAAATTCAGAGTAAAAATCCTTCAAAATATCTTCAGTTAAGGAAAATGCATTCCGCATTCTCACTTGCTTCAAAAAGGGCAACTAAATAAGCAAATAAAGCTCTACTGACTTAAGAGTCCGCATGTGGACAACATTTTAGGTTAGGGTTACGTTAGGTTAAGGTTAAAAAAGTTAGGTTACATTAAGGTTAAAAAAGTCACTTCAGTAAGTTGTCCAGTACTGTATAAAAAATCATTTCAAATTAAAATTGGATTGTTATATTTTCCAAGTAAAACTATAACAATGCAGAAGGATGAAATAATTACTCACAAATGCAATTAACTATAACGTTCTTTTATTGTGAAATGTAAAATTATTCATGTTTACATGAAAGAAAATTGAATTGTTCAGATAGCAATCTCAGCTACATAAATAAGTAAAAGTTAAAAAAAACCTTCAATTGCTTCAGTACAAGTACTTTTTAAACATAAAAACCTTTAACTGAATTATAAGAAATACTAAGAAAAGACTTCCTTATTTGTCTTGTCAGCAATATCACATGTGTAAGCAATTTTAAGAGTACAAACAATTGAAAGTTCCAAGCATAATAAAAATTGTTTCTTCAAATTTCTCTAAAATTTACTCCAAAACAAAACCAAACAAGTAACATGATTGTAATTAATATAAAAAAATAAATATTTCATAAATTGGTTCTTTACTGTTTGTTATTTACAAAACAAACGATAAAATAATTATAAGCAAACGAGAAAATAATAATAGAAAAATAACTTGTTTTCTTTCAGTCGATGCTGAGCCTGTGTTATGTGAATTACGGAGAACACAAATAAATGTTTACGAATTGTTTTATTTATTATTTTCAAAACAAACGATAAAATAATAGAAAGCAAACGAATAAATAATTTAAAGAATATGTTTCCTTTCAGTCGATGCTGATCCTGTGTCATGTGAGTTGCGGGGACCTTTTACTTTTACCTATAGCAGGGGACACGGTGAATGCCAATATCCGTTATCAACAATTGACTCCTGTACAGATGATTCTCATCTTCTCTTCAGGTTTCAAGCATGCGCAGATGTACTCGGAACTGAAAGCAGTGGTAAGTAAACACGACATGTGATTTAGGAAATCTCTTGTGAGGTTGAGAATGGTTTATAAGACATATTTTATTTCAAGATGACACCAAAAACTATTTCGGATGAAATAACTGTTAAAAGTACGGGCCATCAGAATGTCAGTATTTTTACCATAAATCTTTTTTTTTGCTGGAACATGTTGAGGAAACAAGAATCTGATATATTGTAATTTTCACAGTAATAATTACACCAGAATCATTGAATCAATCGTATTAAAGAGATATTACTGTAAAAATTACGGAATAATATTTTAGGGTAAAACGGATTTTATAGAGGATGCTTCCAAAGTGCTGGTACTTTGTGCCGTAATTTGATCCGGAATGTTTTACAGTGTATTCTGGATAAGCACTATAACAAGGGAAAACTTTGTATGTTAAATTTTATTTCTCTTTAAAAATTTTTTAGGTAAAAGGAAAATAGAATTCCAGGGAACTTAGAGTGAACTATGAAGTTTCAAATGCCGAAAATGTTTTTGTTTCGAAATATCAAAATACAGACAAATTATGGCAGGATTACAGGTTACTACGCAGCGAACTAATCCTGCAATGATTTGTTTTTATTTCAATATTTTGTTAGACTTTTTCAGCATTTGAAACTTTATGGTTTACCTGAATTATCTTTCCTATAAACTTTAAATTTAGAAAAAGCCACTATATCTGAAACAAAATTTGCCAAGAACAGATTTTCTCGTATAATATCTCCCCTTAAAAGTCCTCTCAGGACTTTTAAAACTGACAAAAGGCTTAAGTAAGCACAAAACATTTATAGCAACTACTACTTCTAAGCAAAACCAAGTGCATTTCTGAATTTTTAAGGTAATAAAGACAGATATTATTGCTCTGATAAAAATCTAAGCTTATATTAAATCAAAATACCGACATGCAATGATTTGAGAACTTGGAATTATTATGCGGTAAATATATTTCACATAATTTAAAAATATTCGCAGAGAACATTTTTAAAATTTGAAAACAAGTAGAATGCTAAAGAAATGACGACTAATTTATTTTATAAAGTTTCAATAATGTAAGTCTTCAATTCTGCGTAAATGTTATAAATATGAATGTTTTGAGTACTTTATTTTAAAAATTAGTACTTTTTAAAATGTATAAATCTGAAAATAATGTTTGAAACATGAGTTATTTGAACTTTCATTTGTAAATTGTTAAAGGTTGATAAAAGTCTTTGTTCAAAAAATTCTGTGTTAAATTATGGAGTAGTTTAAATTAATCATGTGCTCAAAAATCTTAAGTTGTGAAAAAAGTATATTTTTGCACTTTTTAAAATTGAGAAAAAGGTCTGATAATTTTCTGCTGTCAGACTATTTCGTGTAAGATATATTGTCATTAGCAAAAAACTCAGAAATCATATTGATTTCGCTTATAAATTATAAAACTTTTAAATGTTTCCCGTACTTTCAAGAGTCTTGAGACCACTTAATTTACTTTAAATTTACCTATTTTAAGAGGTTTTTTTTGCATAAAAAAGCATAATGAGGAAAATAGATACTCTTTTCTGGCATTCTGAGCTCCCTTTTTTTTGCATCAACTTTCTGATAAAAAATTCGTATTTAATCTTGTTCATATTAAAAGTAAATGAAATTTTCAGTTTTTAAAAAAGAATTTGACTAGAAAATGATTAGATTAAAGCAAAAACTGTTTAGCTGATCAAGGCGATTAATTGTAATGAACTTTTTTTACCTTAATTAGATGCTTCATTCAATAATCTTGCTAGAAATTAATGAATAAGCAATACGACAAAATGTTTTTCCTTCTCCGTAACAATAAACAGCTGTATCAAAGCTAAATGTTATCAAAGTATGTGCTTTCCGAATTCACAAAACCATACATTAATTCTTTGCTTGTTCGAAAAAAAAATATTTATTTTTAAAATAAATTTATGTTTTTCAATACCTTATTTAAATTTAGTAACTTGTACTTTCTTATTTATGAAATGCATCTTAATTTTTAATTTTTTCTTAGTGGAAGAATTGACGTGTACAGCAGTGTGGAAAGAAGGCTCAGCACATTATTTAGTCGGGAAAATATCGACGAGGAAAAGCTATAAACAGTCTTTTACTGATGAAAATGCATACAGATGTTTTGTAAGTAAATTATTTTACAATAAATTATTTTTTAAGAAAAGAATTCCTTATCAAATTTGCATAATTGTCCTAAGAAAATTTCATAATAGATTTGCCGTAAAAAGTCTAAAGGATATCCCTTGGGGTTCGGCTCATGAAATAATTTTCACTTACATTTTCGTCATAGACCAATGACTATTTTCTGCCACAGATTGAAACTTTCCTATAACACTTTACTATAGTGCCTTACGTAGACAAATTTATTAATGGAAAATAACGAACAAGTGCCCTAAATTACAAGGACTTTTTTGATGCTCTTTTGCAACAATGATTATGCTACGAGAATGATCGTGTTTAGTTTGAGATGGTCACATTGATTTATTTATTAAATTTAATTCAAGTTATTTTCACTTCAATGATCTTGTAAAATATGTAGTGTGTGTTAAAGAGAGAAAAATTATATTATTTGTAAATGAATTTAAAAAAAAAAAAAGACAAAGCCGCAATATGATGTATTATGCAACATTTTGTAGCAAAAGACATCACACTTGGTAATCAGTTAACATGCCTCAGGTAGGTTTTATTAATATGTAAATATTCTTTTGTTGTGCCAAATGTTAATTAGGCTATGACGTCTTTAGTCATTATGATGAAAATAACAAACGCACTTTTAGTATAAAAAGAAATTGAAAAAGTTCCACTTTTCTTATTTTTTCACCAATGCGCAGTTTAGTAGTCTGATGTTTGCGACATATTTTTTTTATTTTCCCTCTATTGCACATCTTATGTTTGTCCTTTTAGACAAGTAAAAGGATTCGTGCGAAGGAATTTTCTCTTTTAGAATGTGTTGATTGAAACCGCTTTCCACTCTTACTTATAAAAACACCTATTTTTAGCTATTACTAATGCTGGCTACTTGTCCTATTACTTTTAGCTACTTAACCAGCTTGTATATTAAAATAGTTTATAATTTTTTAATTCATTTATTTTTTTAGTTTTTTGGGAGATTATGTTCAATTTCTTACTAATGTGAAGAAAAAAACTTTGTAACATAGTTCGCATTTTAAAAAATATGAAATTTAATTTTGAAACTGATTCGAATAAACACTCGTAATTACCGAGGGAAGATTATAGCAATTTAGTTCTTAAAATTAAACTAAGATTTGAATTTTAAAACAAAGAACAAACTCTCTCGGTAATCTAAATTTTTCTTTTTGCAGAAAATATCTAGATCATTTTATTAATAATAAATTAGTTTAAATATTTCTTACGTAGAACTATGTAGCTTTCCAATATATTGTGAGTGAGAAACTTAATTAACACTTTCAAAATCTTTTAAATGCTCAGAATATGTCAATTTTCTTAAATAAATTGAATTATAGTAAATGCTTCACTGCCTTTTTAGAAACTAAAATAATTAAATATAATGCTTTCCCCGATAAAATTTTACTTATATTTTCATTTATATCAATTTTGAAGACTGAATTCGAGAGCGAGAAAATTTCCGTACTTAATTGAAAAAAAGAGGCATATAATCTTCATTTCGGTTTCTATCTAATTAAAATGTGAATTTAATTTGACTATTTTACTTATTGAGGTGAATTGATATAATTCTAAAGATTTAAATTAGAATTAGTTTTAAGTCAGTTTCAATTACTGTAAAGGAATATTATTAATTAGCACTAAGTAAAATACAATTCTATAACTCACTGTTTTTAAAACGTAATATTATTATAGCTCTTTAAAATTAATAATTTTCTACCAAAGCAGTGTAAGTTAATATGTTAGTTTTGCAGAGATAGCATAAAAAAGAATTTATTGATAACATAGGCACCTAATTAAATATTCTTTGCCGTATTACTGAAGTTTGAGAAATATTTGAGAATAACAGAAAATTAAAACTAAGCATAATAAACACGGAATTAAAATATGAAAGTAATGAATAATTGATGCTTTAAATATTTTAACGAAATATGAAAGCAGGAATTTTTAATTCCAAAAAAATCATTCATATGCATAAAATATGAAGTTTAAATAGATTCTTTATGCAACTCTACAATTTTCAATAAGATGGAAAACTACGGTGCACTTTTAGAACTAGTTAATTCCTTTGTAATACAATGTAAAATAATATTTCTGTTATATTTATTCATTATTTTTTTTGTACAATGCTGAAAATAAAAAACTTTAACTTAACTTTTAATCTATTAATAGGATTTTCACGTATTAAGGTTTAATATTAATTGCGCTTTTAACCATAATGAATGTCAAGGCATATTATTGAACCATAATGCGCCTTTTTCTTGTTCTGGCGATAGTTTATGTTAATGGCACAAAACCGACCCGTAATTTGTGTGAATTCACGCTTTTTTTGTTGTTGATAAATTTGGATATTTGATTTTCTAAATCTAGGGGTAGTTGCAATCCAAAAAATACGGTGTCAATTGTCTTGATTGAATAGCAGTCGAAGGTTTAGGTCCCTTAATGTTACTTTCAGTTTTTGCGTTTTTGTTATATTTAAACGAATCAAAAGAATTTTGAATGCAATTGCAAAACTTGTTTATCTAAAGAACCCATTTTTCTTATATTTATTTGTTTTTTTTGTTGTTGCATCATTTAATAATAAATGAATAATTTTTAAATTCTTAAGCATATTAAATTGTTTCGTAATTCTGAACTGTATAGTCTTATCTGACAAAACTCAAAAATTGACTGAAGACGGTGAACAGTGCTTGATAAACGCAAAACTGAACTTATGCTTCTTTTTAAATTTTATTGCTCAGAAGCTGCTCAAAAAAATGATATGAAATAAATGTCAATTGAAGTCGTAGCCTATAATGATTTATTACAAAACTATAACATTTATGAAGCAAATAATTCAAAATGTAACAAACATAACTTAAGTTAACTAATTATTAGGCAATTAATACCATGACTTTCTTCTTTCAAAGAAAAAAAATTGATGTCAGATTAAACTAGATTAATAGTTTAACAATGATAACTATCTCAAAAAGCCGATAAAAGAAGACAATGTTAAGAGCTAGGCATTAATCTGACGTTTGTCTTCAACTCGATAAAAGATAACGATTCATTAATGACAAGACATGTCTTCAGAATCGATTTTTCTTTGTAAAGCAAACGATTCTCTTTCAGGTGTTCGATTACCTAACTGAAAAAGGAGTTATTCAGATGTCGCAGTCAGCTGACGCAACATGTGACGGCCTTGTCTCGCCATGGGAGGGTTCTCGCACTATGCGGCTTACCAAGAGTGAGTTTTCCTTTAATCTTTGGGGGTTAAATATTGTTGTCCAGTTATGATCATGTTGGTAAATATTGTATGTTTCTGAAAGGAGATAGTGTGTTTATTGGGTTATAATGAAGAATGTTTCTACTAAAGAACTGCTATAAATTATCAATGTAAGTGAAACTGAGTAGCAATCGTTGAATTGGTTTAAAAATATTAGCATAAAAGATTCAATTTAATGTAGATTATGTTAATATTTAAAATTATAATAAAATAAAGTAAGACATATCAGAGGTTTATTATAGGGGCATGCGTCTAGCCAATCGAATACAAGCAATCAATCCATATCGAGTTTTTAACTATATGAAAATTTAACTTGTAATTTATAACTCAACTCAGAAGACAAGGAAACTTCTAAATCAAACAACAAATTCGTTTTCTCGGTTTACTTTTTGAGTAAAACTCACACAAATTCGTGTTACATGGGGAGGGAAGCTGTTAAAGCTGTAAAGTCATGGTTAATCCCGATGTCAAATTGACTCCATAACCATCTGCCATTAGAATTTGTTACTCAACGGTTATTAGGAATAATGTTCGTGAGCACTGTGTTCGGGAGCACTATTCCAGTCGCTCAGACATTCGAAACTGGGTCACCAAATTTGGAGGCAAGTGCTCTATTCCTTGCGCTACGTCGGCTGGTAATAATTTTGTCGTAAAATTAGTTCATGGATTTAAGTTTTAGTTAACGTTTTCATGCATCTAAAAAACTTACAGACATTTCATTTCCATGCAGTTAGAAATTGCAGTTTTTGTCTGATAAACATTTTGCTTGGAATTAAGATTGGTGTTCGAATTTTTTTTTTAATTTCAATAAATTTCAGATGTTTTATCAGACTGATAACATTTAAGTTATAATCATGTAATGCATATCATAAAAAAATTTATTTACAATTTCAATAAATATTTTTACGAGAAACTGATTTCATTAAAAATATATTTATTTAGGTATATAATATCTGAATATCTTAATTAGGAAATATCTTTTTCTGTTGAACAGAAAACGAAGCATATTTTCATTTAATACATACGTGAAATGCTTCGTATCAGAAGTTATGATTCCAACAAAATTACAATGTTAAAAAATTTTTGCAATGAAATTTAATTTTACTCCAAAAATTTATAACATTGTGCTTCGTGAAAATTTAGCAATGTACTAATTTAATTTTGTAGTAAAAAATTTTGTAAAATTTAGTTAACTAATAAAGGAATAATTGAAAGAAATAAAGTAAATAATTAAAGGATTTTTGTCTAAAAACTTACTGTAAAAACATTTATCCCTTTTAATTTCATAATGGTTTTTATCATTTTATGTATAACATGGCTGATGTGACTGTATTATGTATAATAATAATAAACATAGTTTGTAAAATATTATTTGGTTTAAAGGTAACCCATGTTTTGAATGCAAATTTGCTTTCTGAATGTAAGTGTTTTTAACTGACACATTTAAACATTTCTTTAACCTATTATTATCGTTTTAATTCTTAGGTAAACATCCAATAAGTGGATGTCAATTTCCATCTTGGGTAACATCCAATCACAAATGGCACACATTGGATGGAAAAACAACCTATACATTTGGACATAAAAATAATTCATTTAAAATCTCCAACTCGAAGCAAGATCAAGAAGACACCAAGTTTATATGCATAGAGCACGTTTCGAACACAGCTAATTCCACTACTCTTGTTGGATACAGCTCTTCCGGATGGTGAGTGCAGCTGCTTTATATACTTTTTTCACTCATTTCAAGCCACCTATTTTATAAATGACATTTTCTCGCTGCTTTATTTATTTTTTGAGCTTTCTTTACTTATTTTTTGCTTCATTCATGTGAATGACGATTTCTTATTGAATGAGATCATTTCTGGTCTAGCCCTACATATATTCTACTCTGATTTGCGTTCTTCTGCCCCCAACGTCCCACCGGCGACAGCAGTTTTTCTTCCTTTTTTCCTAAAATTTCATTTTTATTCATCGGTGACCATATCTTCCCTTACTTTTAAACCATTTTGCTGTTATATGTAACGTATTCTGCCTTATTGTCTTTATTCACATATAGTGAGGATGAGCGCAAAGTCCAAGCACTAGAATTATGTCGAATTTATGATGTTAAGATTCTACTTAATTCCATCACTTTCATCTATTTGCAGGTGAAGATTTTAATGACAAAGTATTTTCTATGTCAAGTGCTTTTAATCTTCATCGGGATAATAATATAGAGAACTACTGAAAATATACAATAAAAGTACCGAAATTAAGAAAAAAAAAGAAAAAAAATCCCGGTTTGTCAAAATCAGCACCAACCAATACAATATACAAAAATATAATTTTTATTTGAAGAAAATAAAATATTATATTATTAAAGCATTAAATTGTTAAATAAAGAATGTGGGAAATAATCAGTCATTAAAATGCTAATATAACATATGTACTTACGTTTATGCCCAATTTCAAACCGTATGAAATACAAAATATTTTTATACTAAAGAATATGTTTCTGTGTTTCACATATTTTTGTTTTATTTCTGCAAGTATTTTTCAAAGAAACTCTTAAAGAATACTTTAATCTTCAGCAGCATGCTTTCTTTTGGCTATTAAAATCCTTTTGCAGAGAAAATAATCAATAAAAAGTTAAACTTATGAAGTTAGATGAATATGGGAAATTTTATCTTTTAACGTCCTAATTTTTGAATTGAATGTTGAGTGGCATGTGGTGACAAATATTGCAAAATATACTTGTTCCATAGATCAAATATGCAAGTATTGTTTGAATTTCTGCGTTTGGTTGCGTCATTTGCTCATAGTCAGTTCCGCAAGTTTTCGTTGCTAACTTTCTTCTACAATCTCACCAACTTTATAGATTTGTTAGCAACATTTTATTTGTTTGTTTATTTTTTGATTTGTTTATTTTTTGATTTATTTATTTTTTATTTAAGATTGGGCATAAACATTTGAAATTAAAAAATAGTAATTTTTCAAATTGGAGAAATTCTAAACTATACAATAATTTAAAGCATTTTAAAATAATTATGTTAACACAAAATTACATGCAACGAATTTAGATTTTTTAAAAGTCTTGTCATTCATGTTGAGTAACAACGTAAATAACGTATAAGTCCTCAATTATATTTTCTTTCGTTTTACTGTTGGTCTTTACTTAGAATGAAAATATTACAGTTATAAAGTTAGTATGAATAATATGATGATGTCATAAATTGTAAGCAATGCATTTATTTAATACTAAATAGGGAAAAATCGCAATAATTAATTTTAAGGTATGAACCATATCTGTTTATAATATAAATATATATAATAATACTTGTTTATAATAATAAATATAAATATATGTTAAAAATGTGGGAAATCTAATCAAAAAGAGTATTCGATTTCGAACGTTGTTTATAAATTTAATTTAAATAAATTTGACATTTTTGTTTTGATTTTTATTGCTACGATGTTGCTAATGTAAGTAGTTTAAAATGATAGAAATTTTAAAAATAAATTAAAATTATAGTTTTTATAAAAATTTTTTTTACAGAAGAATGTATTCTAAAAACCGAAAACACGTATAGTGTATCACGCCCCTGTCCTATAAGAAATTGAATTTTCATAATTTGTTAGCCTGAAATTCCCTAATTCACTATCTGAATTTCTATATGATCATCTGATCACGTTTTCACTTGAATGGATGCTTTAGAAAATGATTTATCAGTATTTCGTTGAATACTGATAATGGCACACCCAACCCTTGACAATGGCACACCCACCGCACTTGATCGTGTGATTCTTTTTTTTTTTTTTGACGGAATGTGCGAATAAAAAATATCAAGAGAGAACGGTGTGAACGTTTCTGTTCGCAAGAATTATATTTTTTAAATAATTTAAAGTTATACTTTCGAAAAACTATTCGATTTCTCTAATAGCTAATGCTAATTTTTTTCTGTCCTGAATATTTCTGCTACAATTGAAGGAAAGTAGATGTTCCAAGCGAATTCATTACGTTCGAAATGATGAATTGCGAAACAAAGAATGAAAAACTTGAAAGAAATGCCTAAAAATGAAAAAAAATCTATGCTATAACCACATACATGATTAATTCTTTTATTCTAAGTGCACGAAAAAAAATTAGTTCTATGTATTAGTGATGCAATTAAACTTAGTGGTATGATTATTTCATGAAGGTTTTCATGCATACTAATTTTCGCTGCCCATAAACTTATTTTTGAAAATTTCTCTTATCACTCAAGTGAATAGAAATCAAATTAATAAAAATCAAGCTATTATAAATTAAAAACAGCTTCAAAATAATTTGTATTGTGACTTAGGTATTGAGGTAAGAGGTATTTGACGAGCATGGAACATGCCTTTTCGCTGGTTAAGCTTGTAAATTGATTAAACTTTGTTCATTACTGTGAAGCAAAATTCTTCTTTGGACGCATGCACCTATCTGGAGTGAGAATATAAAAAGTTTGCATTTTATTCGAATTCATGCATATCAATAAGTTCATATTGCAGCGATCAATTTTTCAACAAACAAGTCGCATACAAATCTAGGTGTAGGAGAAGAGTTTTCTGGGGAGTAATAATATTTTATATTCATAAAAATATTGTATATCATTTCAAAAAGGTATATATAACCTAGATTCAAGTTCTCCATGGCTAAAAAATACAGATGAGTCTCAATCTGAGCCTTAAGACAGGATGTTTCGCAATTATTTTTAGTATTAAACTTCTTGTAAGAACCCAAACAAAAAGCTATGCACATTGGAGAGTTTCAATTAATATTCCATTAGGAGTTTTCGTGAACTAAATCTGAATTATTTAAAATGATCAAACTATTCTCCTGGCAAAATTTATTTTTTAAACGTCCTGAGAAAGGGAGTTAATTTTGATGTTCTTTACTCTTCTTTCTTTAAAATATGCTTGATATACAACGTGTTCCAAAATTTTTGCAAGAAATAATTTTGAATAAAATAAGTTTTTAATTAAAAACTGTAATGGTAATTATTTAAAAGTATACAGCATGGATTTTTATATTATTCAGCATATCAGGTAAAAGACGACCACAGTTTTGCTAGCATAAACGCATATTCGATATTCTTTGACGAAATTTCTAGTGACCGAATTCTTCATGACGTAGCATAATCTAAAAGTTCATGGGCTTTACTTTAAAAAAAAATAAAGTAAAAATAAAAATGAAAAATAAAAAGAGTTCTATGGCAACTGCATACAAATTCTGTTGCTACCCACGGAGAGATAAAGAGATATTACATGGCCAAATATGAAAATCTCGTTGCTCCTCCATTTAGTGCTTTAGTTTTAAAAATACTGACTCGTGAGTTATTTTGCTGAGTTTTGTTTTTCTTAGGTAACATTTTAATGGTGCAAAATTCGAATCTTGCGAGAATTTCGGGCATCCCTGTTATACTTACATAACTTTTTTTACATAATGTGTTTGTAATAAATTATTCTATTTTAATTTTAATATTGTCTTTCAGTAAAAATGGATATGTTTGCATGACATTTTTCCGAAGACACAAGCATATCATTGAAATCCAATTCGGTAAGTAAAAAATTGCACTATCATAAATTAGTTTAATTTTCAATAATACGTAACCTAAATCAATTAATTTATTGTTAATATTATTTATTTCAAGCTAAATTAAGTAATTCCAGTATTTTGAAAAATGATTTAAAGTAAATTATTGCGTTGAGCTTTTCTTGAACACATTGATGTTCAAGAATTTTCTTATGAAAGTTATTAACAATTGCTAATGCAATATTCCTATAAAGAAATATGATTTGAAAATAAATTTAATGTTTTGCTTTGATTTTTTTAATTACTCCGAAAAACCTATGACTTTGAAGAAATGACTCTATAAAAATTGCAGCTTTGATCTTAATAGTCAGAAGGTATAAAAATTCTTTAAGGAAAAAATATGGGTTAAAAGCTCTAATTTCGGTATCAAAGGCTAAATTAAAAACCCGAACACCAGCCGATAACAACTTTGTATCGGAAAATTACACTGTAAGAAATTTGATTCTAATTACGGTACTAGTGTCCTGGATGCCGGCACTTTTTACTGCAAAATCCATTTTTTCCAGATTATGTTACTGTACAAAAATCTGGTATACTGTAATTTTACATCATCACCCAACCATAACCAAGCACCTAGCCCCATTTTAGGGCTCTATCTTTTAACGGCCTTGGTAGGAGTGCTACGTAATTTTGACCCTGGTCAGACGACATCGGTAGAGTTTGAACTGGTACTCCTCTCTCCAAATTTCCACATCACAACCAACGAGAGGACTTTCAGCCATATTAGATTTGACGTGCACCTTGCTGCATATACACGTTGGTTGTTTTGTTGAATGTCAGGATCGAACTCATTACCCCAGCTCACCAACCAACAGTGTGAGTGACACCTTAATCGACTGCGGTACCGGAGAGCCCAGTAATTTAACTCTAATTAAGCAAATATTACAGTGAAAATCTCGGCACAATATTTTATGGTAAAAAGGAATTTAAGGGTGAAATGGATTTTGAGGTTGATGTGCCCATAAGTGCCAGAATATTATACGCGCAATTTGATCCGGATATTTTTACAACGAATGTCCCATTTTAAAAATTTTTTCAATGTGTTAAAATGAATGCAATATTTGTTCATAACTTGCATCAGCGGGTTTTTGCAATTTTGATTATACAGGCTTTGGATAAAATATAAATATTACTATAAGATTAACATGATTCATTTTAGTGGCATAACAAATTAGAAAGCTGATTTTGTTAGAAAATAGAGCTGGTTAATTATGCCCCTAGTTTAACGAGCACGGATTTGCAACTGGTTCAAATGCTTATTATGCTATGGCTTAGTATTCTTTGGCTAATGTGAATGTTATAGGAGATTGTCAGCTTGTCAGTTCAGGTGCAAATCACATAATCTAACTAGAATAAAAGCTATGTGGTATGCATACATTTAATTTCCAGTAAAGCATAAAAAAAGTATCCTGACGTTCCTAAATTATGTAATGTTTAATTACAAACTCTACCATGTTTGCCCTGTCAATTTTATGATATAATTTGAAGACATTTAAAGAAGTAGCTTCATATTTTGCGTCCTGAAATTCCATGTCCTAATTTTTGTTTTACTATGGATGCTTAACCGTATTACTTGTAAGCAGAAAATAAACTATTTTTCTCACAGTTTTTAGTTTGAATACCAACTTTTTTATTGTTATTTTACTGTTTTGCTTGAATGTGGGAAAATAACAATTAAATTTAACGTTATTTAACCATTTTTTTTCCTAGAAATTCTCAACAGTACATTTGAAGAGGCTCCCTCTAGTCCTCCCACCTCCTTTAAAAACACGAATTAACTTATTTTATTAAGAAAGCAATCTAACATTTTATTAGTTTTTAAAAACTAAATGGCTTTCTCATTTGTTCCCATGTAATACATAAGACTGGTTTTGGCAGGAATGTTTTTTCTCTAAATTTGGGCATTATATCTAAAATTCACTAGAACATTTTATATTTGAAGTTGAATGACGACTCCCAAGAAAGGCTGAAATACCTTGTCATCCACACATGACTTTTTGATCAATTTGCGGTTAAAAAGTTTCATAAGCGACTTTCATACGTGCCAAAGAGCTATACAACCGAGAAAGAATAGTCAATCTATAACCGAAAAGAAAGGACCAAATTTTTAGCTTTTTCAACGTTCCATGATGGAGCGACAAGCTGTTGTTGGCAGATTATTTAGGTGTTATTAATCTTTGAAATATTTCCCACGTCAGCTTTATATACTTCAAAAGAATTTCATACATCGCTTTTTCTCTAACAGATGTAATTGGTTAGAAATTGATTTATGTGTAAGGAAAAATAAGATAAAAACCATCTTGGATTAAGTAAGACAATTTCAGCCTCAAATTTCTATGTTATTTTTAGCATTTTGCTTTCTAATGTTGATCTGCTTAATATATAATATTAACCTGCTGGGTGTATTATTTTTACATAAAATGTGATTTATTGTGCTTCCACTCTTTTACCTGGGAGTTCAGAACGCAGAAATATTGAGCATTTTGAGTTTTATGCTGCTTAAAAACAGTATATATTTACCTGAAAAGTATGTTCATTTGTTTGCCAGAAGAAACATATTTTCACAGTGAAAAAGCGAAATGAGAATTAGATGTGTCTTTAATCGCTTATTTTTACTAAAATTTAAATTTTTCTCACATTTTTATTCACGATCATTTTATTTCAACTTTAAAGCACGATAATTAAATCAATCAAATTTAAAAGGTTTTTAATAAACGGAAAGAAGTTAATTGCATGTGATTTGAGAGCAACAGTATTCTTTACAACGTTGAAATCCTATCTTTCATTCCAAGACTGTTAATAATGCTAAATATCTAACTAGAAATATTAATATGGTATAGCACATTGCACATTGCAGACAAATTAAAGATTTTTCTCTTTTTGCACAAAAAACATGATCAAAACATCTTTCTAACGACAAAGATCTTCACAAATTTGAAATATCGAATGAGTTAAATTCCTCAATACGATTTCTCTTATTCTTGTGTTGCCTAGTCAACTAGAATATACTTCATACTGTCGAAATTTAATATACTATGTAACATAAAGGATCATTTATGAACTTTTGTGACCCCTGGATCGCTGGAGCTGAGAAGATACAACTAATTTAATTTAGGTAGTGAGCAAGCTTGTATACAGACGGTTAGAGTTGACAAGTTACTATGGAGAAAGAAAATATGCAATGAAAAAATTAGTTCCCTTTTCGTCCACCAGGTAAAAGAAGCTATTCTCGAAACCATAGACTATTCTCGATGGGCATTCCATTTTCGTCAACCAGATGCCCATATTGCGTAATAGCTAGTTTAACTGTAGCGTGGTTGGGTTTCTCGAGATAGTGCAGTAACGCGTTATCGGTATTCTTTTTTAATGCAGAATTATCAATCTAAAACGATGAGACTTATAATTTAACTTCTTGAGAAGAATAATTAAAGAACAATTTATATTATTTTGTTTTCAAAGAAATTTATATAAACACAATTTAGTATGATAAATAGCAATGCATCTCTTCCAAAACAGAAAACAGCTATATGAAAGCAATAGTGATATAGTATAACTGTCTACTTAGCATAATAGGACGTAATAAGTTGCGAAAAAAATCATCTCTATCTCCCCCTATAAATAATTAAATAAAACAAGTTAATGACTAGCGGAAAATGAGTTGAAAACAAAACTTTAGTTATACAATGGTGAGTTTTCTCTCTTTTAAGTTATTAAAATTTAAGTCATCAAAATATGAAAATCTAAAGCTCAAAATTAGTTTCGATTTTAAATTATTCTATAAAATTGTGTACTTACTGTGTGATAAAGAAATTGGTATGGAACTCTAACAGAGCTTCTTAGCAATCTTGGCAGAATTGATTTCGCAAAGTTTTACTATCCGAGTTTTACTAATCATAAAATAGTTTCCCGTGATTATAATGTCAGTAGTTATATAGCAAGAATTTATGGAGAAGAAGGTTACATTTAAAGTTTTAAATTCTATACTTTTAAAAGTTATTAAGATAGTATCCGAGGGCAACGAGTATCTCAACATCCTTATTATTTTAAAGGTGAATTGGGAAGAAGTACGCAGGAAGCTTGTTACTCGGTGTTTTCCTCAACTACAAGTCAGGATTTTGTAACTCTAGTTGGTAAGTATACATAAAAATACATTTCTTATTGTTTATTTTGATTTCTTTAAAAGCAAGTTGTCACGATATTAGATTATTTTCTCTATACACTGTACTTTTAGCTGAAATACTTAATGTTTTCAAAATGAGCCATCCATTGCACTACAATCTACTTTTGACGTTCTTGTGAAGTAATTAATACATCTCTGAAGCAATTTGGTAGTTTAAGAATTAGAGACTCCTTGTAAATTCTGTTCTGTCTTACATACAGTTATTTTTTCCTTTGAGCATGATAGCATTCTACTTTAAGGACGATGCAGCATGCAATACGGTTCGAAGTGATCGTGCTGAGTTCAAAGAGGACCAAAAGGAAGAACATTATATTCTCCAAATTTAAACTAAATCTACAATTTGTGGTATACCTCCATCGAGTTATTTGAACCATGCATCCTCAATCGTTCAACCTGGTGCAGCAGACCACGGTAATAGAATTTTCATGAGTACTTTGAGTACTTTTCAGAACGTTAGTATCTCTCTTTTTGCATGCCTCTCAGTGATTAACAAAGCGGAAGTTAGCTATTCTGTATTTTGATGGGATATGAAATTTTCATATTATTTGGAAAACTAATTGACATGTTTAGTTTCAAAGTTAAAACGTTGTCAAGAAAATAACAGAAGTGATGTGAAATCAAATCTGTCTGCTTTTTTTTTCGAATTTCGAACACCCCCCCCTCATACATTTTTTTTATTGCTGAAAATTAATACATGTTCTATTCTAAATTCGGATTTACAAGATATTTTTGCCAGCAAGCAGTTTTTTGCTTGGTCTATTGGTGGTAATATATGTGATGTCCCGTCCATTGACCGCCATTTCTCCAATGCACCCAAGTTTTATCTTAAAAAATACACTTTGATAACTTATTTTTTAACTCTGCTTCTTTAAGGTATTTAAAATATATATTTGCATAAAATAATTATTAAAATTTGGTAAAAAGTATTTTGGGAAATAATTTTCACTTGATAAATTAGAACTATCATCTTCCGATCGGTAACACTAATGGAAGTGAAATTACTTAAAGTACAAAATGATTTTGATTTTAATTCAAGGCGAGAAAATCTGACTGTGAAAATTGTGAAGAAAGTGGGACTAGTTGCGCCATCTCTTGGCAATATTCAGAAATACAAAAGTACTCGCGGGATATAAAGAGACGTGTGAGTAGCGACGAATTCAATTTCATTGATGCAATTTTCCTTTCGTTGCATGGCATGCGACGCCGACCATATGATCACAAAAACGCCAAACGTATGAGATGCAAGGCCGACAGAGAAGGGGTTACTAAGATATAACGTCTTCGCTTTTTCCCATTTGCTATTAATTCCAAGGCTTATATATAATTTGAAATATAACTGAGAAACAAATATTTAGGAAAAATATCATTTTACCGTAATAACCATTACTCCCAAAGACCAAATTTTTACGTAAATAACCTTTTTTTCGAAAAATCTGATTGTTTTGTTAAAAAAATTACTAGTTAATAAGAATTTCCAGTCGATGTCCCATGTTTTTACGCTGTAAAAAATTCCGTATAGAATTATGTTATAGAGAACCAGCACCTTTGGAGCATCATCCGTAAAATACATATTGCTGTAAAATCCAACTTCACCATAGAATATTATGCCGTTATTTTTACAGTAATATTTATTTAATTGTAGTGATTCAGTGCTTTTACGGTAACCATTACTGCGAAATTTATAGTAAATTAAATTTTTTGTTCCATAACATGTTCCGGTAAAAATTTATTTTATGATAAAAAGTACTGTCGTCACCCTCAGTGCCGATAATTTTTTTCGTCATTTGATCCGGATTTTTTACAGTGTAACGGCTTAGCTGCTTATTTTACTTATCAAGCTCTTTATTTCAAAATTATATTGCAAATTTATGTTACATATATATTTTTTTCATTTATTATTTTAAAAAGCTATTCTAAAATAACGGTTAACTTTCAGCTTCATACGTCCTCACATGAAAAAAAAATTAAAAGTTGACTTGAACATTTTTATTTTTATAACATAAAGAGCTGCTCTTACATTTGTTACATTCTGTTTTATTATCATACTTTAGTTCTTCCATGCTCTAGCCAAATTGCTATCACATATTCGACAAACATCACTCTTCGCAGTATTCTTTTAAAATGCAATTAAATATCTCAATACATGGAGGCAAATAAAGTATAGAATTACAAATTACATTATTCAATGTCTTTCAGATTTTTATTTTAAAAAATGCATTTTTAAAACCTTTTATTATTCCTATAGAAAGCTTTTTAGAAATAATGGCATTTCAAATAAAGCTATAAATATAAATGAAAGACAAAATTCTCGGAAGATATTATATTGAATGAATTATTTTAAATTGACTTTTAAATTTGCATCCAAATAATGTCGTGTGCCTTTTAGAGTATTGAATTTCTGTTGGTTTATTTTATAAATTTCTTTTATAAAATATGTTGGGAACTTGAAAGAGGTTTCGATATTCTAAGGCACTAACAAATAGTATTAACGAAAATTGAATTGCTAGCAAATAACCCTTTTTAAATAGATTTCTAAATTATGCTTAATAATATGTTGAATTTACTTTTTTTATACTTATTTGATATAAATGTACCATGCTATAATTTACTCAAAGCATTGGAAATAAATATATAATCTGGTTTATATAGACTGAGAAAGACAGAATAAGAATATTACAGTCTCTTTTCTTATTTTAATAAAATTTGCTTTTATTTGAAAGCCCTGGGTTTCACATTTAAAATTTCGAGTATGGAAAAGTTTGAAATACATTATTGAAATTTATAAAATCTTTATTATTTTTCATTTGAAATAAATGCAAACTTAATAATTTTGAGCATCAACGTTTTAAAAATGGGAGTGAATTTTGCCTAGCTATGAAAATTTTAATAACGTGAGAATCTTTGGTTAACGAACTTTTTGCAAGCTAATCTTTTTAAATAAATTTTTAAACATCATGTTCGTATTTTATGTATCAAAATAATGCTAATTTTAAAAGTATATATATTAAAAAATAATTGTTCCATGAGATATGTTTAGAGAAACTGCAACCACTGCAGTTTTGGTGTTAAGATTTACGAAACATTTTGTTTTGCTACGTAAAATTTATTAGACATAAATTACGCTTGATAATTAACTCAAGAAATAATAACCATAATATTCCACTTGAACCACTCTGATGTCAGTATAAATTCAACTACATGTTAAAATTCAACACACTAGATGGGACATTTTTATTTAATAATTTAACTGTCTCAAAATTTCAGTGTGTTCGAAAGTTATGATAAGTTTAACTGTTTTTTTTAGCAAATTATTCACACTTTTGTCTTCAAACAATGACAATTTATCTGTTGCTGCTAAAAGAAGTAATTTTTATTCATCGCTAAAATTTTTAAATATATGCTTGCTCTTCTTTTCGAATGGTTAAGATACTAAAAAAAATCCACAAAGTAGCCTAAGTTTAACACAATTGTTATTTTCCTACTCATTCAATAAAAAATATTTGAATAGTAATTTACGATACAGATTGGTTTTCCTTTCGAAAATAAAAAAAAGTATTTGTTTTCAATGCATTAATATTGAGATAAATATTTTGTAAAAATATTAAATGTTAAAAGAAAATTAGTTAAAGCATAACAGATGACCAGTACTTTAATTTTAATGCTTTTACTGATCAGTTTATGAATATACTGTTACTTTAAAAAAAATCTTTTGTAATTACAAAAGCAGCTGGCATGAAAAAAAATTATTTATCAGTTTCCGTTGAAAATATTTCGACGCTTTAAAATGAGTTAAGAGTTTTACAAAAATATGCTGTGTTTTGTAAAGTACAATGATTATACACTGTATGTATGAAAATAGCACATATTTGCTTTTAAGTACGCAGCTGTATTTTGGAAAAATTGAAACAAGAATTTGTGTTTCAATAAATGACAAATTTGCATGTAACCAAACTGGTGGCAAATAATTATCCTCAGTGGTAGGTATATCAAAGTTCAGAGTATTGTTTCTTTTTGGGAAAAGAGGAAAAACTTTGATATGCCTTGATTCGGGAGTAGCTGTTTAACATACGAAGTTTTGTCACTGTATGTCGCTGAAAATGAGGTATACTTAATATTTGTCTTTACGGCTGGATTGATGCATAAAAGATGTGACATAACGAACTACATTAAATAGATTTCAGAATCAGAAGTCTAGTAAAAAAATTAATTAAAAAAAATTCATTTCTTTTTCATGAAAATATTTGAAACTTTGGAAAAAACAATAATGAATGAGGAGCACACACGGGGATTAAAGAGCAGAAAGAAGAAGGGCGAAACTTTCTACTACTACAACTAATAATAATAAAACAAAAAAAAGAATGTGAAATATTCCATATTTACTTCTTTTGAACAATACGTTCATTATACTGGGCACCCAAATTAAACTTATAATAACTTAATTACTATTAATCATTATCGCAAGATTTCATTTTTTTTACAAAAACTGCTGGACAGTGCTCTGTGAATCAGTTTTGATGCTGATTTATTAACTATACTACATTTGAGTGAAACCATTATTTATATAGTTGTTTTTTTCTACTTATTACAGGTCGAACAGTTCCCACATCTGGTTGTCCCCAACTAATAGAGACGAGTGAAATCAGAGTGCATGTGGTACACGAAGCCTCAGCATCTTTCAAACCAGATTTTTGCAGAGACCATGCAATAAAAATAGCTGGTTGCCGATCCCAGAATAGGTTAGAGTTCTTCATTAGCTGTGCATCATTTACCGATGTTAAAAGTAAGTATTATTTAATGGCCATACTTACTTTATACTACTTAGTAGTTTTACTAATATAACTTGATAATGTCACATCTAAAACAAAAGTGAAACTAGCTGAACTTAGAAGAGAATACAGTTGAATGAAAATAAAAGGTTTTGAAAGGCAGTATCGGCGCTGGAAGTATATAACATCAACAGTATAGTATACTTATGTATTCATCAGAATCACAAGATTTTTTTTAATTTTATTTAATAATTAGCAATCTTATTACTGCTTTAGAAGTTATAATGTTTTTATTCTTTTCACTCGAAGACGGCATTGTATTCTTTTTATTGTCAATTTTTAAATTTTCGTCACTCTCATGAGGACAATTAGTAATCATTCATATTCAAAATATTTTAGGTAAGATACCTTGACAACGTCGAAATTATGAAAAAAGTAATAATATTAAAAAAAAGGGAAATTCATGTGAGATACCATAGTTTTCCCTTCGCAGAACTAAAAGTTTAGCTCAAAAAGTTTCATACAGATGGCGCTTTAAATATTTTAAACTGTTCTTTTCGTTGCGTTTCGATTCATGGTTTTTGTTTCTCCTGTAACATGAGTGAATATTAGTGGGTTTAAGAGATGATCAAGTGATAGCGTGTTCGAGTACTTGAGTGTCCCTATTCTTCTGCTCAGTTGTTTGGTTCAAAGTATATGGTGGGAATGTCAAAATGTTTATAATGTGATTTTCATTTATTAAGCTATTTCAAAATTTTCAAATTTATGATTTTTCATTGATTTAGACGTTTACTATCTGTAGCACCGTCTATACTGAAAGGTTTTGCACTAAAACTAGATATTTTGACTGGAAACGTTTATACCCTGTCACATGATTATACGACAAGAACTATTTTTTTCAACCTTAACCATTCTGCTGTTAATTATTTCATAAAACCATGAGTCTAGTGAAGTACACCCGGACTACATTGTGTTCATTAAGGTCTCGGCACTGATGAAAGTATTTATACTGTTTTAAACTGCTTGCAGTATTAAAACGGTGATTTATCGTATGAAATTGCTTAACTCGTGCCTATTACATTGTCCTGCTCTTAAAATTTATCATCAGCTTAAAAAGTAAGTTGATTGATTCAAAATGAAGAATACTTAGTAAATCGGTTCAAAATGAAAAGGAATATTCAAAACACGAGCATAAATTTGAATTATTCATGTCCTAATGCCACATTAATGACATTTAAATGAGTTTTTATTAGTTTATATGGAATTAATATAATTCCCATGATTTTATATGTGCTATGTTCTCCTTTGTGCAAATAGTCAAAATGTATGTAAAAAAGTTTGATTTTTTAGGTGATTTCCAGTGGTATTCTAACTTAAATGTAATAAAACAATTTATCTAAGAATGAATTTAAATATATTAATTATTTCGAAAGAATATGTCAATCGTTTCATAAAGCCATTTATAATTACTTCAACAGGGCTGAACTCTTTACTTCAGCAGATCTGTATTTAATTCGGATTTTTTATTCACACTTAAATAAAACATGTTATATATTAAGATTGATATTTCTCGCTTTCAAAATATTTCAAATATAAGCGAAAAAATGATATATTTAAGCTTTAAAGCCAACTTTAATCTTCAGTATTTCTAATGTTACTTGAATTTCACAAGTTTTTGTTTTAAAAAAAATGTATTACATGAAAGTTTTCTGAATGTTTCCTTGTTAAAATTGTGAAACAATCTTTTATCAAAATATACCTACTTTACCAATAAATTTCTACACAAAGAATGATTACAGATTAAGAATTAAATCTTATTAGGAAAATGGCCATTTTTTTTAATAAATTAAAAAAAATTAATACAACTGAAATGTGATTTGTTTTATGTATAACAAATGCATAAATTTGTTAATTTTTTTAAAAAAAAAACTACGCTAAATTTAAATGACACGAAAATGATCAAGGGTATTACAGAGTATCTTTAAAGCAAATTAGTTAAACACGTTTTAATGTTGTTCTATGTTTGAATATTTTATGCTAATTTCTCTCTCTGTAGTCTCGCTTTTATGTTTTGTTAATTAGGTTTCCACTGTCATGGCTCTTGGGAAGAAAATGGAAGGAACTATCTTGTAACTGGATTACGGAACAGCGGATATAAATACTGCTTTGTAAGTATACAAACACCTGATTATGCAAGTACTTAATTATAAACATTACAATGATCAGATATTTTTTTTTCATTAACGCCACATCAACTAAAGATTTTACTCAACTAATTAAATGAATTCTTATGAGAATAAAGAAAATAAAGGATAATTCATTATTTACTTTGTTGGTTTAAGCCTGGTGTGGAAATACATTCGTATTAAAGTTAATTTAGTTCATAATTTTTGTAGTAAAACAAATTTAGGAAATGACTTTTTGAGCGCAAAGGAGAAGACAATTTGGACAAAAAAAAGTTTATTTAACTTTTACTAATTTTGATTAAGTTAGTACAAAACAATAAAAGCCAGTAACTCGTAGAGCAAATATTGAATAAAGAAATGTAGCGAAACTATAATTTATTTTAAACTAAAAATGCGCTAAGATCAGTTCTCAAATTTATTAGATTAAAATTATGTTTTAAAATATTTCCATGGATTGTAAATAACTGTCCATAAAGTTTACAGAAATATGTTTCAATAAGCATTACACATTCAAATTCAATTTTAAAAGAATGATTTGAATAAAAATGTCCCGGAAGCATGAAAATTAATTGAATATTTTTGATTTTATGATGATAGAGCAAATTTCAGTGTCAAAATCGATATCTTCTATTTTCTAAAAGCAGATTGTTTAAGGAATTGATCAGTGCTAGATATTTGGCATTTTTTATTTTGTTGAAACTTTCAGTATATGATCTTTAAGAAAAGTTACTAATCCTTATTGAGAGTTAAAACTGAATGTCCTTCTGATAAAAGGAAAACATTTAGATTTGGATATGGATATAAATTTTGTAAACCATGCAGTCGATGTTTATTTTATATTCCATTATTTAGAAATTTTTGATAAAAAGTTTTTTTTTAGATTTTAAAATTTACTTTATCTAACTGAAACACAAAAGTCTATATTTCAGTAAACACTTTCCTGTCCTTCTGTAGTACCTAAAAAGCAATATATGAGGTACGTGGACCTCAAAGATGTGAAAAGCTGAATTTTTGCGCAAATTTTGAAGATAATTTACTGCAATTGTCAAAAGTAAATAGACAAATTTCTGAAATAGAAAAATTTTAGAAGAGAAAAAAAATCTATTTACCGATCAAAGGTAGCTTATTTAACTTTTATGTAATGAGGCCTATTGTCGAACTCTTTGCTGAGAAGTTTAATAAGAAAACAATTAGAAGAAAAGAAGTTACTTTTACAGTTGTTGTTTATGCCAAATATGGTTACATGTCATTTGCTCTCTCACATGAGTAGAGTTTCAATCATCAGAAAAGAGAGGGTATAAATTTCAGATGAATGTTTTTCCGCTTGATTGATAAAAACCAATTTCAAGTCAACAGGGGCTAATAGTTCAAATGTTATAAACGGTATTCTACGTTTTAAAGTGCAGTTTTGTACTTATGTCTACTTTCATGTCTGACTGATTTTTCAATATAGACATGTAATGCATTGGATTTCACCTAATTTTTTGCGCTCAATCGAATCAGATTAAAACCATTTTGACAAGAATGGTAGTTCAGAAGCAATGTGGACTTTGCGTGTGAAAATTGTTTTTTGAATTTTACCCTTTTATATATAAGCTCCTTATAACTTTGAACCTTTAGAACAAAGTGAACTTTGTACCTTTGAAACAAAGTTGAACCTCTAAAACATCTTTAATTTTTAATTCATTGGTTTTGAATTTATTTACAGTAGAAAAACTGTTTATATAGCAAAGCCAAACGTACGAATCGATATGATATGTACAAAGTATTGATATGATTTGATTTAATAAGTACGCATTTTGAATAAATAAGTACAAAGCTATAATTTATACGCTTAACTCTTATAGCTTTTGAACTATTAGTCAGATCCACTTGAGATTGTCTTTATTAGATTCATCATAAAAAATGCACCAAAAGAATATCTATGCTTTTTTAGTAAGAAATGTGTACGTTTTGCCCCTTTCTGAGCTCTTCTCCCTCAATTCAAGATGTCTACTTAACATATATGGTGTGAGGGAGATCAATCACTATCATCAAATATCAATTTTGTACTTAAGCCACAACTTTTAAAACGATTTCCAGCTTATTTTTTCCTAATTATTTAGTGAGCTAGTTAGGAAAGTACCTCAAAGTTTAGGATTGATTTAGGATTTTAATTTAAGTTTAGGATTGTAAATTTAATCGAGTCTCTAAATCACAATCGATTTTGTTTTTTCGATACTTGACGTTTTGTTTTAAACTAGCTTCATACTTGTTCACTTATGGTGAATGAAAGCAGTCAATGTCCTCGAACGTAAACAAAATTTTACTTTTTCACAAGCATAAGGTCAAGTCAAAACTACGTCAGACATATCTAGCTTTTCTTAAGTACACTGAAAAAATGATAATTCTGGATCTAATTACGATTTAACGTCGTTACTTTGGGTGACTCATCCATAAAAACCATTTTACTTTAACATCTATTTCTACCGTAAAAAATTATACAGTAAATTTTACAGTAATATTTATTTAATTAGAGTAGTTCAGTGATATTACTGTAATTATTGCTGTAAGAAATGCGATTTATGAGATTACAGTTTCGCAACATGCTCCGGTAAAAAGGATTTTGCGGTAAAAAACCCGGCACCCAGAGTGCCGGTACTTTTCACAGTAATTTGATCCGGAATGTTTTGCAGTGTAATTCAATACTCATTAGCATGTATTCATTGGAATACATATTTTTCCAATTCACTATTGGCACCAGCATTTTGACGATCAAAATCTATGAGCGGAATCTTTTTTAGTAGAATGTTAAATGACCTCCTTTTACCTTCATATCAAGAATAAAGTAGTATAATAATTTAATCCCGAATAATTAGTGGGGAATCAGTAGAACATAAATTAAATGCTTATGTCGAGGATCAGCCTTAGTACAAGTGGTATTGCTATATAGAAATTGATTATTTTTAAAATATCAAATGACCTTTAGTTTTTGCCCTAAAGTATCAATAATTACAACTTTAAATAAATAATAATAAATTAAATGGATTTCTTTTGTAAAACAGTGTTCGAACAGAAGTATGGGCATTATTTTAAAAACACAATTAAGTAATTTAAATATTCAGGAACATAAACTATTTTTGTCATATGAAGTCAGTGTATTTAATTATTAATCTTAATGAATTTATATAGCCAAAATTTGAAGGTTCTTGTTTCATAAATATTAGAATACGAGGGTTGCTATTCATATTTCTGTCCTAATAATGAAAAAACAAACATGTAGGATCGAAATTGGTTTTATTGTTTTTCAAAATATTCTCCATGATGATCAATACACTTTTGCATGCGTTTGAACCAATTTTCATAGCACTTTTTCCTGTCCGATTGAGGTAACTCCAAAACATGCGTTTTGAATGCATCAACCGCTTCTTCGGGGGTCGAAAATCGTTGTCCACGTAATTTATTTTTGATGTGTGGGAATAAGAAGAAGTCATTGCGTGCCAAATCAGGACTGTACGGCGGATAACCCATCACTTCGATCTTTCGCTCCATCAGAAATGCCTTTGTTTGAGTCGATGTGTGAGAGCTCGCATTGTCATGATGAAGAATGATTCGCCTGTTCTTCTGCTTTTTTCGAATTTCTCCGATGACTTCTGGCAAACAAATGGTCGTGTACCATTCAGAATTGACCGTCCTGCGTTGCTCTAACGCCACTGTTGCCACATGACCGTTAATGCCGAAGAAACAGGCAATCATTTGTTTCGATGTGCTTCTTCCTCGAACAACTTTTGTTGGTTTTGCCTCGTCTTGGAAGACCCATACAGTTGATTGCTGTTTTGTTTCCGGCTCATATGCATAGATCCATGATTCGTCACCTGTGTAGATGTTATACACAGCCTTTGATGTACCTTGAACGTATTTTTCCAACATTTCCTTGCACCAATCGACACGAGCCTTTTTTTGAGCGTTTGTCAGATTATGCGGGATCCAACGCGAACAAATTTTTTTTACGCTCAAATGTTCATGCAATATTTTATTGATGCTAGTCATACTAATGTCCAAAGACGCCTCTATCTCACGGTATGTCACATGACGATCTTGCTTTATCAGTTCACGCACAGCATCGATCTTTTCTGGCACAACAACGGATTTTGGACGACCTGCACGGGATTCGTCCTGGATCGAACATCGACCACGATTAAATTCGTTATACCAATTTTTTACAGTGCTGTAGGATGGCGCTTTATCGCTGAATAAAGAATTAAGTTCATCGAAGCACTCTTGTCTTGACAATCCACGTCGAAAGTTATGAAAAATAATGGCACGAAAATGTTTACGATTCAATTCCATTTTTTGAAAGAGAAAAACTTTTCAATTTGCTGTCAACAACACAAATGAAGCTATAATGGTAAATCGTCTGCAGAATTTATGTTTAAAAATATCAAACTTTCGACTAAAATTGTCTGCGGTCGCCTAGCAACACTTACTGATGCCAAGGCCAGAAATATAAATAGCAACCCTCGTAAATTTAATTAATTCATTTCACATTTATAAGAAATTTCGTTGTTAGTTATGGTTTTTATCAAGCACTAGAAAAACTGATTGATAACATAAAATTATGTAAAGTTTCTCTTTTATTATGGAATCCTAATTTATTACCACTTCTTTTTACAATTATTCTTTTCATTTCTTTTAATATTTTTCGAATATTTCATTTCAACAACCTGCTAGAAATAGTTTCATCATCGAATTCTACGATAAAATTTCTTTGAAACAAAACTATTTTTTTGATAAGTGAAAATTTTTCTTCTTTTCGTCATTATTAAGATAGAATAAAACTTTGATCATGTAGCGAAAATAAAACAGTATCTTTTACTTTCATCTTTTTTTCCTATGAATTTTAAATTAGTTCATAGCCTTTTAAATGTAAAGATTTATTCTTTCATGCTTTCATAATATTCTTTTTAATATTCATTTGCACCAGTTCTTGCATTCTGTTTTTAAAATTAATAGAAGATTTGCAGTGCTCACATACGGGTGAGAAATGAATAAATTTGAATTTCTTATTTCCTTCAAGATTAAATTATTTTTGTAAGAAATTTTTCACAAAAATAACAAACAATAATCCACTACATTGAAGGAATGTTAAAACTAATGTGTTAAAATATATAATTCAAAAAAATATATAATTTGTTACAATGTTGCAGTGAACATTTTTGTTACAAATATTACTAAAAATGTTTAAAAAAAAGAAATAAATTATTTGAAATAGCGAAAAGGGTACATAAATATTCAAAGAAATGATTTCTGCTTTAATATTTTTTGAAATGAAGTTTGAATAATATTCTTAATAATATACTTAATATTCTAAGAAATATTTAACACTAGAAAGACTGAAATACCTATAATGCCCAAAAGCAGTCAAAATGACTGCATTGCGAAAGAATAACTAATGCATTAGGAAATTTGTTTAAAATTATTTTTTAATATTTTTGATATTATTTTCATTTATATAACAAGTTAATAGTAAATATCAACAATAATTATAAAAGTCACAAAATTCTAAGAAATTGTGTCATTATATACATCATTGTTTTTCTAATTGAAATTAAAAAGCAGTCAATATGACTTCCTTGGGTGATCTAGTGTAAATGAGTTATTTTATTTAATTACCAAATACCGCATGGCAACTGTTGCAGTATAAATATATTTAAAGTTGCACCTTAATTAGCGATTGTTTCGGCACCAATTGTGTTTATGAGTTGTGCCCAGTTAAATAAAATGGTGCCAAAACTAAAACACAACAAAACAAAAATATATAGGGTGGTTTAAATTAAAATGGCACAACTCAACGACCCGTATTTCCGGTTCAATTGTGTGTAGTATTTGGTTCCACAAAATGCCTCCAATTACACACCTCTTTCACAAGTTCTGTAGACTTAACATTTTAAAAGTTAGTCTAAACTACTCTTTAGGCTACCTAAGTTTTGCAAACGGCATATTTTGATGCCCAAACTGTCAAATAGATTTTGGTATTAAGAGAATAATGATCGAAATGCTATAATTTATATGGACGTGTTTACCAAGGTGCTGAAAATCTTTAAACCATTCCTAACTTTGTTTCTTTTAAATAATTCATTTAAGAAACTAAGCGCTTGAAAAATTTTGCATGCTAATTCTAAATAAAAATGATAATGTTGCTGCGTGATTTTGCATTTTGATGAAAATAAAAATAATTTGCACATGAATGCTGGTGTGCACAGTTTCTTCGCACATATAAATCACATGATACAATCCAGTCAATTAGAAATGGTTTTGTTTTTATGGCTACCGAGGCCGGTACCCCCTGAAGATGTCGGTTTCAATAGTCATATTTTTAATTTTATTTCCTTCGTTTTCTTCATTATCAAATTTATAAAAGTATATTTTTGTTTGTTCGTTATATTTTTAAAGTAATTGCATAATAACCCCTTCAAAGGCACATTTTTTCATATAAATATTTAAGTAATATTTTATATCTATTAAATGGTAATATTTATCGTATTTTTTTAATAAGTTTTATATTTTTAAGTATTTTTAGTTTACTGCGTTAAGCCTACAAATGCAGATGAAATTATAATTGCAAAAAAACTATTTAAAATTCGAAAGTAAATTAAATTAAAATTTCATTTACCAGACTATTGTTACAAATAATCTCATATTTAACGAGTTTTTGAAGCAACAAAAAATAAAATAATAATTTCTGAAAAAAAGTATAAAACTGATAAGATAATTGGGAAAAATGATTATGTATAAATTGGACAGTCGCAACTCGAAAAGAAGATAACAGCTAAAATCACATGGTTCTGTTTAATCACGTGTTATATTTGGCGTGCTAATGTTACAGCTCTTAGGCTTATTCCTTTTTACACTGAATAAAATTTCACATTTGATTTTAATGGATACCTCCAATTGACTTCACGTATGTGTGTCGTACCTGATTAGCTGTATCGAGACGTAAGCAAATATGCTCTAATTTTCATCCATTCGACGTCACTTATAGGCATCGTATTGTATCTTAATAACTCCTACTGTAGTATCGAACTGTTTCTTTAAACTATACTTATGGCACCAATTCTTTATTAATACAATGAAACAAATTGCATTCTTTAAATGTTTAGGGTTGCGAAGCGATATAGGTAGTAGGTGAGAAGAGCGAGCTGGGAGCAAAGTCCCCTAGTTAATACCAAAATGTTCACAAACGAGCCTTTTTGTTTTTAGTTTATTGAAATTCTTCTTATTCTGTGAATTTTAGAAGTACAACTAAATTTTGATTTTAAGGTATACTGGAACAAAGATAAAACAGCGCATTTGTCAGGAGTTCATGATACTTGCCGCAGAAGCATCGAACAGACATTCACTGAGAATCTATCTTTTAACATATCATCAACAGGTAACATTTACTTACATTTGCAATCTGTTATCATTTATAAATATGCTACGATTAGAGGTAATCTACAATAGTTTTTGATCTCTTCAACATATCTAACAATTCTTCAGGAAATCAGGAATTATTTCGTAAAAACATCGGAAATTTAGCTTAGAAGGTTAACATATAAGTTTATTTCAGCAAAAATTATGTAATAGACAACCTAAGAAAAAAAAATTTTGTACTGTTTTCGTTAAAGTAAAACTTTGTTATATCAATATGTTCAATAAAATAAATGCAGTGTTTTTGTTCGTAAATATTAGCAACAATTTATCGAAATTATGAAATGCAGTCAAGTTGAAAATAGTGATATTGAAACAAAACTATTTAGATAATTTCTGAAGCTGTATTTTGTTTCTTGCTAAGAATGCGAAAAAGAAAAAAAAAACTTCATGATTGAAAAATAATGGTAAGTATTTTCTCTACTGCGACTACAAGACGATTAGAATCAAATAAAGTATAGCTATTTTAATTTCTAAAGTAAAATATCCTGATGTTCATTTGTTGCTTTACGACAATTGGCAAATTTTTATCACGCATTATATAATCGCATTTTATTGTTAATTTTAGCTAACCCATAACCAAAGCACTTAGGTAAAAATTAATGAGCTTTTCGTTGCTTCCATAGAGCCAGATGCAGATTAACATATTCTAGTAGTTGTAACTATACTTTTTTTCTCAGTGTACTGGGGGATTAATAAATATTTAGAATTATATTTTTTATTACTTTTTATTCTATACATTACTTTAACCGAATGAACCTTCATAAAATAGTGTATTTGTAATAAGAACTTAGTTTCTACTATTGCTTAATTGATTATACATATTTTTTTTCACTTTCACTACTCAGACTTAGTTAAGAAAAAAATGCCGTTGGCGCAAAAATCACATAGACAGATTAAAAATAAAATTTTATAAATTTTTATTTTATTTTTTAGGATATTAAAAGTGAAGTGCATAACTTTTAATTTTAGGATAGAGGCACTCTTCCTAAAATAGATTCCCCCCCCCTTATTTAGCGATTTTCTGCTCTTTTTTTTTTTTTTTTTNTTTTTTTTTTTTTTTTTTTGGAGGGAGGGAGAGAAACTTACCGAGGAATAATCAATAATAATTGCATGTGCTTTTTCAGTACAGAAAATAAAACTAACTTCAATAATTGAGACGAAAAAAAATCAAAAAAATCTTTTGTACAATTTAAGGATTATTTGGATCATTACAAGTTATACAGAATTTAGTTTTTACAACATGAACCCACATGTGAATTTTGATGTTACATTATTTTTAGTTTTATAGATTACCTAAATTGCATTACATATAAATCACGTAATCCGCAATTGCAATTTCGAAACTTATCGGGTCAAATTTAACAAACTTTCCTCTTAATAATTACTTTTTTCATCGTTTTAGAATTAAATATTCACCAATACACGTGTTTCATTTCAATATTTCAGTTTTAATTGTTTTATAAAGAGCACATTAAAAAATAATCTTTTACCATGCAGCTGTTATGCTTTCTCCAGATTTAAAAAACCGATATTTGTCAGAAGTAGACGATAAAATATTTCTAATTGTACTTGTCCCACTTTAAATCATGAATAATCATTTTGAAATTAAAAAGTTCACGAATTAAATTTCAAGTAAATTGAACTAATTAAGTGTGGTCCAGCTAGTATCGAATCATCAACTGTTTTAAAAATTTTAATGACAAGTATATGTAAGAGTGTAAGAGATACTTATAGCGCTGCTCGTTATTTTTTCATAAGTCTTCATAATTTAGCATTCTTTTTTTGTAAAGTGCATTCATTAAACTGGAACTATGGTTCATTTAGAGAAAAAAATCTTTTTTTGTTATTTTAACTTCTTTAATATTAAAAGATTTTGTTAAAAAAAGTACACTATGTAATATATGAACCGTACAATGCAAAATTTATTAATTGTATAAATCAAATAAGTTAAAAACGTTATAATACAATTTTATTTTCAATAACTCTTATTATAATATAAATTTTAGAATTTGAAAAGCTCTAATAAAAATTAAGCCTTAACAGCATCAATGGTATGATTTGGTTTGCAAATTCCTATCACCAAAATGGTAAATTACACTACCATTAAATTACCCAATAGTATTTAAAATATTGGTCAAAAATTGTTTTGCCTTCCGTTTTTAAGAAAACTGCACTATCAGCAGTCACTACGTCATTTTTTACGCTTAAAACGTTTCTATCACGCAAAATTTAAAACTTGTGTGGAATGCCTTTATAATCAAATAATGTTGTAGTAATTACTATACTTTTGAGCAAATAATGTTTTACTTTTTCCCGAGACAAAAATTTAAATATTGGAAATTAGAAAAAATATTTCAAAAATTCTAAAATTGTTTTCTTTAAAACAATGTTCTTTTCTTCACTAGTGTATATGAGCAACACAAATAACTTTATTTTCCTTGTATTCTACATCAATGGATTGCAAGTTGTGTCGCTTATTTCTCATTCACCAAATTAAAATATCTTTCTGTAAAATTATTTAGCATGAAATTTAATTGCACAAAAATGATGCAAGCATTTCAATACTTTATAGAAGTCGATATTTGTGGTTTTTTTTCAGGTATTTGTGACAGTCTTCTTAGCAGTCAACCTGTCTTAGTGACGTCATTATCGACTATGATGACGTGTCTTCTCGCTATTGCCATTGTATTTTGTAGACCAATCAGGTGATAATTGCCTAGGAACGAAAATGATTTATGATTCGTCAGTGCCTGGATGGAAATAGATGAGATATTGAATCTTTGTGGACCAGGCCTACTCTCTAAAGATGCGTTAACTTGCATTCGTGATGTTCATTCTAGTCCGCTTTCTTACCAGTTGATTGCGAAGCCGTCCGTCATCCTCTGAGGAAGTATCAGTGTGATTTTAAGCGTTTAAATAACTAGTAAGGCATGCGCTATGCAGAATTAAGATAGCAATGGAGAACTAGTTGTGATTGTGTATATATAGAAAGTAGTGTATTAAGGTGAAAAACATTGATGAAGAATTGGCTATTTGGTAAAATATTTATAAAAAATAAAAATAAAAATTATATTCAAAATATATTTTTGTTTTTACCTTTTAGAATGAGTTTAGGTGTTACTTCATACAAATAATGAAATGATTTTGAATTTACAAATGCAATTTGAAAATCCAACTAACATATATACTTACCGATTAAAAACCTAATTTTTTCAATCTGAATGAAACTTAGAAATTATTTTCAATAATTGTTTCATAATATAATAAGTAATAAATCAATAAAACTAGTTTGATCAAATCTATAAAAATAAAACTGCATATTTTATCAAACGTTTGTGTTAGAAAGCATTAGATTCAAAATAATGCCTGCAATGAATTTTATTTCTAAAACAATAGAAAATATGTTTATGAAACCAAATCAGCAGAAATTGTTTTAAAGTATTTTTTAAACTTTATTTAATGTAATTAATAAGTTTTTAAATCTTTTTTTGTGTAAGAATAGGATTTGGGTATTTAAACGAAAAAATTGTAAATTTTATGAGGATTTATCATATTTAAATTTTTCAGAGAAATATCGAGCAAATTTTATTTATGAAGAAAAAACAGAAATAATTCATCTACTTAATGATAATTTAATTTAAAGCAATTTTGAATATTTCAAATGATACGACAAACCTTATGATAAATAATTTTTTGCTGCCTCAATTTAGTATTATGTTTAAAAGTGTGAATAAAATTTGTTCATTATTTGAAAAACTCAAAAATTTCTGAAAAAGTCGTTCAACTAAAAAACTTGTTAATCATTCTTCAGATTTTTTTAAATTTTTTTTTATTTAAAATGAAATTTGTCTAAGAGTCAAAAAGTAAGACCTTAACAGAAAGAAAATAATTAAGTTCTGTTTTTTATACTTGAAGGAAAAATTACATAAAATGCAAAAGTTATTCTAACTTTAAGGCAAAAAATAAATAAGTAAAAACTGGTTAATTAATAAAGTAATAACTGTTTACCATTTAACCAGATTTAAAACTTGACAAACAATGCTTACGTTTTTTGGGAAGAAGTGCCGTAGAGGCGTTTTTATCCCTAATTGGATACCGTTCGATTTAATTTCAGCCATGAAAAATCTATTGTCATGAGTTTACTATTTATAATGTATTACGACTTTATCAAGCCCAGGTCATCGTCATCTTCAACAAGAAAACCGCGAAAAAATCTGTAGCTGAACATTATCAAAAGCTTTAAATACTAAAAAAATGTAGTTATTGTTTTTAATTTTGATTGGAAACTATATTTGGTGAAATATTTTTACCAAAAATTATAACATTTAATATTTTGTTAGGGAATGTACTTGTAAAGTCAGGCAGGTTCGGATTTATTTTTAATCTTTCGTAACTTAATCGTCCGTAATTAATGATGATGTTTTTTTATTATTATTTTTTACTCAAATACAAATACTATTTATATACTTATTATTTTTAACTCAAATAAATAAAATTTTATTGCTTTCTCAATCATTTAAAAGTAATTGCTATTTAAGTCAGATTGTAATAAGTGCATATTATAAAAATTAAAAATTCAAACATATGTTTTTGCAGCGAACGTATATTTATATAGTTTTTATTTACTCTCTTAAAAGATTTAATTGTTTTATTTTGAAACTTGCAGTAGGGTACAAGATTACACATTCATAAAAGGTTTTGAAATAATAATTTAACTTCCGTTATATGGTACTTCATTAAATCTTTCTTTTTAATCAAGCATAACTGGTTTACGCAAAAGCGGACTAGATGACTCTACAGAGAAGGATTGAAATTCATCAAATATATTATTAAAAATGTTTCCTCGATAATTAAGTCTGTGTTAAAATAAATTATGAGATGTTAGTTGATTTGTCTTACTCCTTATTTGACTTTTGAAAAGGCTCTAACATAAATATCTTGTTAAAGAGATTGTTCGAGAAATTTCAATACATAAATGTTATTTATTTACCGATTAGCAATCAGCAGTTCATTTTGGTGAAATGCATTGACTTGAGCCCCCTCTTGTATATATGTAAGCATCATACAAATATATTTTGTGGAATTTAAAAATTGAAGAATACAACTTATATTAATGTCAACTTAAGATGAAAATAAAGTGTTGAAAACTTGACTGGGTGTGATTGTTTCTTTACTTTTCGATTTCACATTTTCTTCACGAACATGTCATTCATTGAAATATTTTATCTTGGCGTATTATAAAAGCAAAATTTTTTTTTTGATTTAATAATTAAAAGTGAAAATATTATTTGATTTAACTACAGGTTTAATGAAGAGTGTTTTGAAAATATTTTAAACCTCAACCAAATCATATATGATTACGATATAATAATAGAAAATAGTAATTAAAATTGCGATATAAGAATCATAATGAAATCATGAATAAAAACATGAATAAAAATCAACAAGAAAATCATAAAAATATTATTTTTAGATTTCTTCAAGAATTATTTAAATGAAAAGTGGGAAATTTGGACAATAAAGCTAGGTTTTCTAAAAATAAGGAGTTCTAATTTCAAAAAAGAGGAAAAAAATACAAAGGCTTAAAAAAACTAGTCTTAACTATAATTTTTGATTAGGTATTTTTAGGAATGCTTGTTACACCATTTTTTTACATTTTATGAAATTTTTTTGATTTCAATACATACAAAAAGGACAAAAAGTAAAAAACAAAAAACACGAAGAAGGTTAAGAAAAACAATTTTAATTTAAGATTAATTAGCAATTTAAATTAAGATTTTTTTTAGTTAGATTTTGGCTACATTGATACAATATTAGAAAGCACTCCTTTTTGCGGATATAATCGTGTGAGCTGATCAAAAGATTATAGCTTTTATTTTCGGGATTTTTATTATTTTTTTCCTCCTTTTCTTCGGATTTTTTTTCTGATACCTTATTATTTTTATTATTGTTTTTCTTTCCCCCCTTTTTTTCATTGCTCTGTAATTTTTCCATGTTTTCTCTACAATTTGAAAGAGTTCTGATTAATTGAATAAAATGTAACAAATAAACTTTAATCCTTTTTCAAGAATACAAAATACAAGACTGTATTCACTTTCTTAGACGTATCAAATAGCTATTTGAAATTGTTCTAACTGAAGCCCAGAAACATAAAAATATTTGTCAGAGTAAACAAATACCTTTGTTCAAAACTTACCACAGCATGTTCTTAAACCAAAAAAATAAGGAAATTTGTTCTTTTGCTAAGTTTTTTATATTAAAAAAAGTGCTGGAAAGAGCTAAATTAATTTTAAAGGTCAATTCACTGACGAAAGTGCGTCAAAAATCCTTTTGAAATTTTCAAATTTTAAAAGAAATAAATTATATCAGCCAACTTTTCCCAAATGAATACCAGTGAATTGCACGTTTTTTTAATTAAAATTAACATTTGAAAGCACAAGTATATTATCCCTCATAATGCACATAGTTAATTTAAGTTTCCACATAATATACGTAGTTCCATCTTAATATAGTCTTAGTCTAGTCTTAGCTTCGGCTACATATTAAGTCATACCAAATTATTTAATATACGTATTAAGTTAGAAAAGTAATATGAATTATTTTACTTACTTTAAATTTTCTCACTATTTTGTTTGTATGCATAGATATAAAATAGAAATTACTTCAAAATGAATATTAATATTTATGAAATGACTTCGTTCAATTTGCATTCAAAAAGTAAAACTTCGTATTATTTATTTAAAGAACTAGTTTTTAAGTACGGCAAAGAAAATTTATTTTGAAGGAATGTATCTGTTACTGTAGGTTTCTATTTAAAAATAATGCACTGGTAACTAACTATTGCTAGTATTTCTTATTAACCATTCTTTCAGTGTAGTCACAGAAAAATAAACTTAATATTGAATCATGATATTCGTACTTAGAATTCTGTGCTTTCCAAAGAATCGAATTGGCTTATATTTTCCGTACCTACTGAATCATAGTATCATGTAAGCAAGAGTAAGAAATATAATAATATGATTTAACTTATGAACTATATAATGGCTCAAAGACTCCTCAAAACTTCTTATAATGTATACATATGAAAAGCTCTGTATGAATGGATATTTAGGATTTCTAAAAATCGTCAATAGCTTTATTATTATTCCAACCATTCAATTATTTCATTTGAAACTGGTTAGTTTGTTGTGAAAAATGGTTCCACCAAATTTTATTTAATTAAAAAAGAACCTTGGAAGAAAGGTTTAGAAAAACTTTTCAAAATATGAAAGAATAATTAATATAACACGCCTTAAAAATACTAAGCAAAAAGAGTTAAAACAAAATTACCTGTAAAGTTTACTAATAGTTCTTTATTTTGTATTTGAATTGAATTCAATTATTTGGACTGAAGTATAAAGAATTGCGTTAACAATACTTAGAAAATCAAGGGGACACTATACGTGAAACAATGAGTTCAGCAGCCATAATATCGGTATATTCAACTATAATACTGTTTAAATTTGCAGTTGCTTCAATTATGCATTAAAAATCGAAATATACATGTTCGCCAAGTTGAATCCAACTGTCGAGTAATCAAATTTAAGAAATGTGACAATATGGTTTAATTCAGGTTGCAGCATATATTTGAACGATATCATGGTTTTAACTGCCTTTAATTTCACAAGTAGCCTTAGCAACGTAAACGCTTTTAACATAAAATAGGATGAATATATGGTTAGTATTTTATGGTTGAAAATTCATTGAAAAACGTACATCCACATTTTGCCTTTCAAGCCAATGATACTTTCTATCTAATATATTACTTCAGTGGCAAAGGTTCAGGGTAGTTAATCATTACCCTGCCAAGGACAGAGATTCTATTTGAGGGTAGGGGTTGGCTATTACCATATCAGAATTTGATTTTCGCTTATTTTTATTAAGCAGAGAATTAAAATCTAGCAAATAAAAAAAAGTATTGGAAGAAAAAGAAAGCGAATATGGGGAAGATGCAAGTCGAATGCTTTTGGCATTTTTCTAATGCGAGAAATTTTCTCTTTTAATAGTATGCCATTATTTAGTTTTTACCCTCTGTAGCTCTTATTAAATTAATGTAATTTTCCGCCACATCAGCTCTTTTGAAGTGTTTACTCTTTCCTTGCTCGCTGAGTCGTGAAATAGTTCATGGAAAATGGAGAGAAGATCGCTGTAAAAGTACTTTACTTTTACAGTATTTTTTCTTCTTTCTTTCTCATTTGCCATTTCTCAATTTCTTTTTCATCATGTCAGCAACTAATGTTAAGTAAAGGTCGATGCAATTATGATTCTAAACTTTATTTTCTCGTAATAGAAAGTAAAGATTATCGTAAGAAAAGAAGATTAGGGGAAAGATAATGGCTCATATTTAAGGGTTTTGCAGCGGCATAATTTTTAAGTGTTAGTTTCACAGCTGGTATAAAAATGAATGCACGTCTTTAGAGTTTTTCATAAATCTGTTTTCCTACAATGCATTGAATTCAGTTCTAGTTTTATGTATTAGAATTACTTAATTTTCTATGATTTTTGTAAAATGTATTGAGTTTAATACCTGATTTTATTAATAAAAAAGAAATAACCCTTATTTTTTTAATATTGTTCAAACAAATGTAAATACACCATTTTATAGCAAAAATATATATCATTCAACTTATTTTTAACTTTTATGCTTAGTCTATAACAATAGTGACTGACATACTTGTGTGTTAAAAAGTTTTTAGGATATTTAAATGTATGTTTAAATATCCTATTACAATAAAAATGAACTTGTGACACTTTTGAAACCATTTGCTTTTACAGTTCAAAATTTCTGAAAAAGAAATTAAAAGCGCTGCAAAGTAAAACTTATAGCAAAAAGATAGCACACATACATGTAAACTATTCAAACATATATGCAGCAAACGAAACATGTCTTACAACTTACAAAATACATACAGGGTGGTCCTAAAATATATGTCAAAAATGTAAAGGTATGTAGAGGGGACCTAAATAAGCATAGTTCGTATAGGATTGTGTGCGCGGTAATGCCGCCTTGAGCCGGTAGGGAATCGAATTTTCTTTTGTCTTTACTTGTCTTTTCAGTTTCCTTTGATTCATACTGCTTTACAAGCTAGTGCTTTAATGTGCCATTACCGCACACACATTCCTACCCGAAATATGCTTATTTATGTCCCCTCTACCTACCTTTACATTTTTGACATATATTTTAGGACCACCCTGTATATNCAACAGTGCTCTTCAGAATATATGAGCGTTGAGAGCCAGTGTCAATTAATGCTCTTATAGCACGTTTTCCTTCTTTACTTTCAATATTTACCATTAAAGTTTGAAGGAATATCTCTCCAGAACAGCAAGAATTCGCAAGTATTACATTTTGGCATTCACTCGAATCAATTACTTTTTCATCTTTTACTTCGTGCTTGTTTGGCGATAATTCTGCACACATGATCGACCAATGTCTCTTAGCACAAATTAGACATTTAACACTTGATTTGCAATATTTTGCTTTATGTCCAAACTTAAGACATATAAAGCAAGCTTTCTTATTCTTAATTAGTTCTTGCTTCTGATGGTAAGCCAATTTGGCTGCCGTAAAACAATCTTTACTCTCGTGGTTTTTGTCGCAAAATACACACCTTCTATCTACCACAGTCCTCGAGCTTTTACTTCCAGAAAATAACTCATTTGCTGTTGGTATCAATATATCAGCTTCAGTCTTCTTTTCTTTCTTAGTACCAGCAGCAATAAATTTGAATCCAGTGACATAAAATTCAATATATATATATATATATATATTGGCAAATTCTTGCTTTTGTTACATATATCATTATTAACATGATGGCACAAATACATGTAAAAAAATAAACAATTGTCTGTATGAAAATACAGCAATTTAAACTTATAAGGCAAAAACGCAACAAAACAATATATGTGTAACAAACAAAAATGTAATAATACAAGTCAAACAGGCAAGAGCGTAAAAGAAAAGAAAGAAAAATGAAACCAGAACAAAACAAACATAACAATAATAATACAAGTCTAAGAATAAAAAAGAAAAAAAAAAGATGTCTTATCAAATCCAACGAAAACATTACGTAACACCTTTTAAGAATAAAAGTATAATACTAAACCAAAAGTAAACAAAGTTGTAGATATTTCTTTTAATTTTAAACAAAGCTTATTTTTGTTTAAAGTACGCGCATTACTAGTGGCTGAGAGGCACTGTCAAAATGTCCAGATTAATCCTTCAGATATTATTCTAAAACCTCGTAAAAGGATAGGAAACTTATTATTTATAGCATTTAAGGTAAAGTCTTGACAGCCTGCTTGTCAGACCATTTATAATAATAACGGACATTTCAGTTCCTGCCTGAATATATTACGCATGACTTCACGAAAATCAAATTTCTCAATCATGATATATCAGGGTAGCTCAGAGAAAAGTTATTTCGTATAAATATTTTCAGTTCAGCATGAAAAATGGAGAGAGAAAAAAGTTGATACACGGATACTGTTAAATGCTTGTTTATGAATATATATTTAGAGCTTTGTTTGGTAAATATATCACGATAAATTAAAAGCTGAATACATCGTTGTAGATTTTGCCATGATGTCATATTTACGAGTAATAAGCTAGTCACTATACCGTGAAAAGTGTTTCTTAAAATTGATCAAAAATGTGTCAAAATAGTCTCAAAACAAACGAATAGTAGAATTTGAAAACCCCATGTGTTTAAAATCGAAACAGTATTTGGTCAATGAATGTAAATGAATGGATTAAAAACATAAGTAAAGTATTTTCTGAAAGTATTTTTTGAATAAACTTAAATATTTTGCTCCAAATCATATCGCTCATGGGCTGCTATAGCGGCACATCTCAAAAAATCATGTTTTGAGATAAGTGGGTTTAAGGTTTTCATCGCTAAGGAAAATGCATTGGAAATGCTTCAGTTTTCTTAAACGGAGATTACTTTCAAGTTGAATTATGAGTTGTGCTAGTATTGCTTCTGAAAAGAATGTGTATTTTCATATTTACACCTGTTCTTAGTCCAAAACTCGTGTTTTTTGAGTTGTGCTATATTACAGCCCATGAGCGATGTCTTACAGACACATTCCAACAATGAATAACAGTTTCTCTTAGATCTGATCTCCAAATATAAGCAAATTTGAGGTAAGGAGAGTAAGAATTTACCTTTAATGCGCAGAAAAACATCAGCGTACCGTGCTGTATTTTTTTTAAATCATGAATTATTAAAATGCTAACTAAAACTTTTTTGCTTATTTTGACCTAAATTAATACAAAGTAAGGAAAACAAATATGAAAGATATGCTTAATCAAATTCTGGACCAAAGAGTTGATAAATAAAAATTAATTATAAAAATAAAATTGACAGATTTCACTAACACTTATTCAAAAAATTAAAAAAAAAATTTTTAGGAAGCATTTCTAGTAATTTTATTTTTTTACAATTCCTTTATTTTTACCGAAATACTGATGATTTTTAAAAGTATTACTTAGTCTTACATAAATTTTGCTGCATCTTGGTCTTTTCTAATGAAATGCTACAAAAGTTATTATAAGAATAATCTCAGAAAAGATCATGTTCGGTTTTGTTTGAGGAGAAATAACTTTATTTGTAGAAATATCTATCTGCCACTGGATGAAATTTTTTCAAAAAAAAAAAAGAATTATAAATACGAGATAAAAAAAAGCTAAGAACAAACTAAAAAAGCAAAAAAAAAAAGTCTGAAATTCAATAATAATTTGTGTTTATACCGTGGGGCTTTCAGTTTTTAAGTTGACTTAGAGAGATCTTGATTTGAACTATTAAGAACCTCTATTTTTAAATATTCCAATACGATAAATATTTCAGACATCGGATGTCTAATATGCCTTATGCTTCTTGATTTTTAATTGTTTGAATAATACCAGTATTTAATTATTTGAATAATACCAATTGTTTGTTACCAGAAAACTAGAATCTTTTTTTCTCTTTGCTTGGTGAAACATTCCTTTAAATGATTATATCTTATAACGAGAAAGGAATTTGTAATACATTTTTACAACATGGTGCAACAATATGATATTTTGATACATTCTAAAAGGTACTTAACAAATTTCTGAGTGTGTGAGGACGGGATCTGACCGCAAGGATCTTATTACATCCACTCGATCCCCCAAAATCTTATAAAATACTTCAAAATAAAATTTACAGTATTCTTAAAATTTAAAAATGCGTTAAATATGCACTATACTATTGCTATTATAAATTTATATGGATTAATATTTGAGTATACTTAGCTTTTTATAATTATTTGAAAAATAAATTTTATCAAAAAAAAAAATTCACAACAAATGTTTTTTTAAATTTAAGTGTAATATAAAATGATGGAAATAAATTATGATTAACGCATTAATTATAAAAACGCATTAATTATAAAAACGTATAAATTATAAAAACGCATTTATTTTTATACTCTTTTAATATAAATTACCAGTCAAAGTTAAGATATCGCGAGTTTGTTTAGTTTTTTTTTTTGCTATATAATTAAGCATTTCTCAGTAACTGAAAAAATTTATAAATTTCGTGAGAGTCAAAATGATGTATATAGTACGAAGAAAAAAATATGTTAATAATATATATCCTTGTTATTAATAAGTTGCCTTACTCAGAAATTCGAATATCGCTTCATCTGCTTCATTGCAGTTTCTCGTTTTTAAATTCAATGAATAAATAGATCAGATGTGTAACTATCTTGAATATTTGATGTTAGGATATGCAATATACATTTTCAAATTAAACATTTTTAGCTGGAGTTATTAATAGGAGTGTGTTTTTCTTAGAAATATATTTTAATTCAGTTTTAATAGAAATATTAATAAATTTATTCCATTTTAGTTTTCTCTGAAAGAAAATAATTGAAATAACATGCATCACTGAATAAAAAAACTAATTAGAATCATTAATATTTTTTAAAAATGAATATCAGTTCGTTTTTAAAGATGCACTTGCAAATAAGAATTTCTTTACAATTTAGATTACTTATTTCATCCTCACAGAAATACGCGTACATTTACAGAAACTAAATTTTTAAAAAATGAAAAAGAAGTTTCATAGTTGTAAAAATGAATATTAAAGTATTTTAAGTGCAACTATATTATGAAATGCATAATGAAAAAATAACGGCATTTTTTGAAAAATATAGTTTAGGTATTTCAAGTCATTAGGCGCGCAGATTTTAGAAGAAGGTAATTATATTCTTTAAATAATATTCTGATTCATGAGTAAAAGGCAAGTTAAAAGTAAATTGAAAGATTTGGAATTCATTGAGAGATTGCTAATCGTTCCCGTATAAAAAAATTAACTTTCGCAATATGCATTATAAACAACATAGGTGCACAATTATTCTGCTTCTAACTGGTAATCTAGGCAGTCAATGGTTTAATAGGAGAATTAGAAACAATAAGATTGATCGATGTTTAATAGAATAAATTTTAAATCATACATTATATTTTAAAAAATAAAATTTATTTAAATCATGAATTATGTTCAAAAATAAATATCTTATAGAAGCGAAATTACTATAATGTATTTAAATATATAAAAAAAACATTATAATTTTTATGTAAGTTGTAAAATTTGATTACAGATCGATAAAATAAAATTTTGCATACCGCTGAAAATGTTACGCTATTGTAATATTGTAAAAAAAAACTAAATCTTTGTCATATTTAAAAACACTATGGACCATTTTATAAGTTTAATTTTACTAAGAAGCGGTGCTTTCAAAACTCGTGTGCCTGGTCACCTTATACGTTAGAACCTTGGTAATCAGAAAGTCTTTGCTGGCGCTAAATAGATCATTGAAGTTCAAAGTTTCTTTTTTGCATTTGAAAATTTGAATAGTCTTTAACAAGAAGAAAAGTCCTTTTATAAACATAAAGTATGAGCCGTGGTGACTCAGGGGATAGAGCGCTTGCCTTCCAATGAGGTGAACCGGGTTCGAATCTCAGTGATGGCTGGTTGACACGAATTCAGCCCCGGCTCGCGCTGACCACTGTACTGACGAAGAATATCCTCAGTGGAAGGAGGATCACGGGGTCGAGTCCATTTGCCGTCAGGATAAGCGAGGGAAGTTTTCGTGGTTTTCCTCTCCATGCAACGAAAATGCGGGTTATTTCCGATCAAGAAGTCCCCTACGATGGCAAATTTCTCCCAATACTTGATACAGAAGTTCCTTTGCCTTCTAGATTGGATTCGAAATTACCAGGTTACAGAGTTGAACATTAATAGTCTTAAACCCAAAATCGAGTTGGCTGCTCAATAAAATAATAAAAGTATAAGACCAGACCAGGACCATTTTACAACCAGTCTATCCTATTAACTTGGATACCAACGCAAATGCTTTTATTTTTGTATATGTTTTTCGTTTTTTAAATGTTAGTCCACACGAATTTTTCTTTTCATATGTCAGCCTTAATTTATCATTCTTTAGTTATGCTTTATTCTTACTTAGTTTTATATTATTTTTATATAATAATAATAATTTTTTTTTGTTATTTCGTATCACACTGCTTTCCGTAACATGCAGGCTCAAAAAATGTTGAACTTTTTGCCTTGCCGCTAAGAATGTACAAATACTAAAAGATGAAGCACAACATTATTTAATTATTTTCTTTAAATATTGTAAACACCAAAGTTTACTGAACAAATTGACATTTATAGTATAACAGCATGCCTTTGAATGCCAAAAAGTAGGCATCAAATGTTTCAGTATAATTCTGAAATAAAGTACATCCAAAGCACCAAAATTATTTGTCCATCAAACTGAAATGCACTAAAAGAGTATCAAAGATATGATGCAGCGATATAAAACTATCTGCAAATTGAGCTATGAAGGTAGTTAGATTGATATGGATATATTTATTCATTGTTATATGTTAAAAACGGAAACCAAACCCATTTAATTTCCTTTCAATTTAAAGATATTCTAATTTTAGTCGATCTATTACAACCCCCAATATTTAAATTAAATAAAACCATTTCCCGTTATCAGTTCATTTTTCAAATTATTCAACTTGGTACTTCTGACGAATGTTTATCCCTCTTTGTAATCTAAGTTTTCCTTTTTTGACAAATAATTATCATTCAATTCAAAAAATATATATAAGCCAACCCAAAGAACAGATCGAAAATACATCGCCATTTGGCATCATTACGACATGCCAATCTTCAAGGTTGTTGACAACCTCCAAACGTTGACGTACCTATGTGGTGCCCTCGGAAAAATGATCAACGATACCACTAGTTTGATACCACGAGGCACTAAGAGTGCCCTTGCTTTATTATTTTTTGTTTTGAGAAAATATAATGATGGAATATTTTTTTAAACTTTTGACGAAATTCGTTTCTGCAAAAAAGTGACGATAGTTATTTCTTTTCTTTGACGAAATGTCCGCTCAGAATATATACAGAAAACGGTTTTGTCAAAAACAGAGAAAGTTTCGTGAAGTTTAAATATCCATTTTGCACTGTAAGAATAGCAGTGTATGTAGCACAGCGCGAAGCAAAATTTTTAAAAGTATATCATCAATTGTCAAATATATTAATTTATTAAAATTCACATATATTTTGTTTAAAATATCCCCCATGCCTAAAAATGTGAAAGGCGGACATAAAATGTTACAGTATATTTCTAAAATAAAGTGTGTCCAGAGCACCAAATTTATTTGCCTAACAGCACTGAAACAGTACTGGAGGAAGTGAAATATCGACATAAAACGGAAATATCTCAATGAGTTGAAGGTAAGGTTAGATTGATATAGATAAAGAATTCGAGAACAAACCATTTAAAGCTGAAACGTTCAGGATACCGCAGGGGAAAGGTTCCGTTCTTTTCCTTCAGTTTGTGACAAAATACATTACTCTCGTAGCAGTAAAACTTCGAGAAAAGATTTTCTGAAACAGCCGCTGAGTCAACAGAATTTATTGTCGGAAACGTTACGATAGAATAAAACGTTCTGCAATGGACGCTGACGCTAGTAGCTCACTGGAATGTTCTAGAATAAAGATCCACGCGTTTTTTCCCCTTTTGAAATAGAGATGTGTTTGCTGAAAGAACTATTTTGAGAAAATATATGTATAGGGAATATGGCCTAGAAACGGCCCTAGAGACGCCCTAAAAGTACATTTTTGTACGGAGATGAATCTGGTTGCTTTAAGGACAATACATTCGGGAAAATAGTTTGAAAAAATGGAAAAGGGAATCTATAGAGAATTGATCATATAAAATTATATTGAAGCATAAAATAAAGTTATATGTTTTTCTTATATTTAATGTATAGAGACGCAAAATATAAGAAAAAATTTTGAAATTTAATAATTTTTGCTCTATTTATCGGATTTTTCATGTTTCAAGTGCAATTTTTTTATTTGAGGGATTAATCTCAAATATAATAGGGGTAGTAATATCAAATATACTCATTAAATTGTTCAAACGATATCTTAAATTTCGAAATCAGACACGAAAACTTACTTTTTCTAAACATGCAAGCTTTTTATGGACAGATTCGGACTGTTGACCCTTAAAATAAGAACTAAAATACGGAGAATAAGATCCCAATAGTTTAGTCAGAAGAGTGGTCAGATGTCGTAATCTCATAATGTAAAATTTTGATGTTGTTGCATTTCTTATATCTTTCAGAAAGAAGTTAAGTATAGTAGATGGGCTTTACAAACCCTTATATAAATCATTTATTTTAAGATGCAAAAAATGTTTAGGTAAAAAAAAAATATCTTCATCTATGTAAGAAGTATCATCGATATAAATACATTTTATTGTCTCCTACAACTAAATTTACAGTCAAAATAAATTTGAAACGTTAAAATTATATTCAGGATAATCCAATAAAAATATTAAATATTATTAAGATGTTCCGGTTTCTATTTATTTTGTACGAGGTTCTTATATTGTTTCAACATCTATAAACTGAAAGGAATAGGTGATACAGAAAAATTCCATTTAAAAATTTTCCAAACTTTTCTCATATAATTATTAAGATTATCATCTAACTATCGATAAATAACGGATATTTTTTTTACATATTTTCGGTATAACAGTTGCATATCATTGTTTTTAGGCAAATGTTATCATTGTTTTCAGACAAACGTTATATATTTTGAAATATATAATAAATATATGATGAAATATATTAATAGATACGTAATACAAAACAAACTATTGGGCTTACTAAATTTTGAAAGTATGACACATGACTCGCATTGTAGATTGTTTGCTATTATTCTAAGGGCAAGAATGATTGCTAAATATTCTAGGGGCAAAAATGTTTGATAAAAATTGTAGGATAGTTTTTACAATATAGATTATCATAGTTAGATTATCATCTAACTATCGATAAATTACGGGTATTTTTTAAACATATTTTCGGTATAACAGTTGCATATCATTGTTTTTAGGCAAATGTTGTAATTGTTTTCAGACAAATGTTATATATTTTGAAATATATAATAAATGTATGATGAAATATATTAATAGATACGTAATACAGGACAAACTATTGGGCTTAGTAAATTTTGAAAGTATGACATATGTCTCGCAATGTAGAATGTTTGATATTATTCTAAGGGCAAGAATGATTGCTAGATATTCTAGGGGCAAGAATGTTTGCTAAAGATTGTAGGGCAGTATTGATTCTCAATTTTTTCTAGTGTTGGTATAATTTTAAAATAATATATTGAAATATACTGCGAATCAATAAAACATAAAAATATCTGTTTACCATCCTATACTTTTAGGAAAAAAGAAACTAAATCAGTCTGAATAAATCCTATTTAAGGAAAACAATTGTATGAACAATTTAGTGATCATGGAAATATGTAATTTAGTCATTGAATAATTTTAATAATGGAGCGTTTTCTAGTGATTTCATTATTGAGGAAATTAAAAGAAAATGAGTTATAAGAATTGATTTTGATAGTTTCGCTCAAGCATTTAAATAGTTTTCAGTTTTTTTTATTTAACTTATGGATAGAAAATTAAAGTAATTTTTTAAAATGCTGTTTTTAAATTCAGTAAAGGTTATGTCAAAGCAAACAAATATCAATTGTTAAGAATTTACACAGCACAAGTGTTTCAAAAGCCATTAAATATATTTATAACTTATATAATTTGAAAATAATTCAAAAGGATAATTATTTATTCACCAAAGCATAATACTACTCGTTTTTCTATAGTTATATTAACAGTGATTCTGTAGAAGATTGCTGGCCTGTCTCAAATATTTTCTGAAATGTTTGATGAAGTGAAATACTTATACTACAATTATTTTTAAGACATCAAAGTTACTTTTGTTCAACTAAATTTTAGTCCCTAAATTTTTTATTTCCCAACTAAAAAAAAAATGTGTAAAGAGAAATCTACTTTAAAAATTACGAAACTAATAATCCTAACAAACTGAAGCGGAATGATTTATGTGATAGAAGGAAATCTTGATTAGCTTAAAAATTAATAATGTGTAAAAAGTCGGCACATATCGAGAGCTAAAAACAGACGCCTATTACCATGATCATGTCTTAATAATTCATTTAAATTTTTAGAAACGCGAGCATTATGTTTTGCATAATTTGTTTTAACTAGTTTAAAGTTATTTTTATAAATTTAGAATTGCATAAAAGTGAATATTTATGCTTTTTTAATTTTATGAAATTTTAAAGTTTGAAGGGGTTTGGGCTATCTAATGATAAGTCACACTTTCAAACTGTTCAGAAGGATGATTCTGAGTACTATGTCGTTATCTAATGGTTATTCTGAAAATTTGCAAGAAACACTTATGTTAAAACAATGCAAATTAGCTGCTTAAAAATATAGTGTCGTCGAATGATACGGGCTAATTTTTTTAGGCAACCACTATTTTATTCTCCCTCAAGAATAGTCATGTAATAAATTGATTACTAATAAATTAAATTATGCTACACTTGTTGTTGTTGCTGTTGCTTATCCTCACAAGATTCACGAATTCGTTGACTGAAAGGAAGTCGAAGACTAGGAGAGGATTGCTATAGAGATCCTCCTTATAGAGTCCCATGCAATCCGAAAGGTGCTCAGGAGAAGCCTGATGAATTTGGCACTTGGTGCAGGTTACGAAGGTTTTCCTGCCCTCGTTGAAAGTGAGGCACTTGATGTGACAGCTAGCAAGCCTTGATAGAACAGTCCGGGTACGTCTGTCACATGGGAGGTCAAGAGACAAACCCGGTTTTGATCCCTTGTACCAATTGTGGGTTGGGGATGCTCTCCACTCCTTCGAGATTTGATGTTAGACTTTAAATGCATTTATAATTTTTGCATTCCCTAGGGAACCTGGAACAGAAAAATGAAAGACAGCAACTGCATTTTCATAGTTTTTTATAAAGATTTATTCTTCTTTATTTTTTATTATTTAGCAGAAAATATCAAAACGAGTATATTTGCAATGAAATTAAATTTTCAAAAGGACATTAAAAATTCTACAAATATTCTTAAGATTATGTTATAGAAGCTTGTTTAAGAGCAAATCGATTTCATGATTTGTTTTTTTGAGATTAAGGGATTTCGCAAACTTGAGAGGAGACATAATGCACTGTTGGTAAATTTCTAATTCTAATTAATTTTCGATAGTTGAATGAATTACAGTTCATAAAATGAGTCAAATCATTTTTTTATGATTATCCAGACAATAATTGCTTAATGTTTGTAATTCAGCAAACAACAGAAAAGTAAATTAAGCTTTAGTGAGATGTCAAAAGTGTCACTTACTTTAGAGGTTGAATAATCTAAGGAATGCCTTCGTTTAATCCTTTAAAGAATAACGCTGAGTAAAAATAATAGATTAAATGTCATTTTTCAAATTAGTGATTAGAATATATAATTATTTGATCATTTCCTCTTTCTCCAAACAAAGAAGTCTTAAAAGTTTAACAATCACAATAGAAGTTTTCGATTGTCTTTGACATTTGTGAGGGTTTTAATATATTCAGAAAATAAATTGCATGACAGAAGATTAATAACGTCATAAAAGAAATAGTTTTGAACCTGGAAACATAAGTAGCCTCAAAAACTTAATTATAAATATCCTTTTTCGAAAATTTTCAGAAGAAGTAATTTAATTCTAAAATTTTTATTTTATGATAGCAGTTAATATTGACCCTTTAAACTAATTAAACATTTATTAAAATTATTTATGCTGTGATATTTAAATTTTTTTATTATTTTTCGCTTAATTATATTTACCACGTAAGTAATATACTCTTGAAAAAGTTTTATCTTGATATGTTATTTTTAATTTATAAATATATTATATTTTTATCTGCATTTTTAAATGTTAAAACTTATAATTTGATATTTTTAACCTTATAAAATATTATTTTACAAATAACTATATTTTTTTAAAAACTACAATTAAGTTTGCTAAATAAATTACTATAATCTATTGCAGCTTGTTTAGAAAAAAAAATTATTGCTTATATTTCATTTTTGATGTTTATATTTCAACCTATTATAATTAACTCTATCTAATTTGAGTTTAAATGCAGGCTTAATTGTAAGTATTCAACAATTTAGAATGTTACAAACACAAATCAAGCAAAAAAGAAAAGGAAAAGAAATTCTAAAGATATATATTTTAGCAAAACAGCACTTCATCAGAGGACACACTGTCTGCTACACACAGTAGCCTTTTTGTCGGCAGTGGCAATACCAAAAGCTGATAGTCAGTTTTTCGTAATTTCATAAGTAACTTTTATAAGTAATGAGTTCAAATAATAAGAAATGCAATTTAGCTGTATTCATAACTATATTCTCTAAAATCAAAGATGAGTTGATCATTCAATCAGACAATAACACATCTAGATGAATGTATAAGCAGTTCTAATTAATTAACTATTGAATAGATGTATAAGAAATGGTAATATTTTTAATTAAGGAAATGTAATACATTATAAAGTTACTTTCAGTAAATGATTAATATTTGTTCCATCGTACAAAGGAAGTTCCTGCAATTTAACAATGTATTAACCCTCAATGAATGATTCGGAATAAAGCGTTGCCTGTGCTTTAATTTTAAACAATAGTGCTTTAGTTTTGAACAATAGTGCTTTTAGTTAATCTTATACGTTGTGTATATACAGTTACAGAACTCATTTGAAGTGATTTGACTTCAAATATTGTATCATATAGTTTTATAACGTTCGTTATTTCAATTTGCAGATGCAAAACCTCCTTATATGGGTTTGATCATTATATAAGATGTTCGTAAGATGGTCAGTTGTTTAAGATATTCCAAGTCCTAGACATGTATTTCAAAATAAAATTGGACGACGATTCAGTTTTTTTCATGATTAAAAACCTTATGAGAAAAAAGGGAAAGAGAATAGATGGCAGCAGCAGTCTAATGGCAATATTAATATACTAATGTAGTAGCTATATAATAATAATATACCCATTTTATACAAAGGTATATGCTTCTTCGTTAAAAAAATATCAATAAATCTAATAAAAATATATGAATAAATCTAATAAAAAAAGAGGGAAAAAACAAACAAAATATATTTATCAAAGAGTAATTGAACGGTACACTGACAGACTCATTTTGCGTTTTCTATATCTAAATAAAAACCAATCGCATGGAATCAATAAGATATTCTGGTATAAGATACATTGACAAATAAGCATTTGGCTATGATATTGCATTGTTTTTCCTGACTCTTATAACATTGTTTATAATTAAAATTGAAATAAATATGTATTTATTAAGCATTGCTTATTTATCTATTTATCGTCATCTTAACATTTTCATTTTCGTAGGCACATTGAAATTTTTATACGCTAACTATATATGTTCACACCTTATAAATTTTTTTCATTAATTTTATTTACTTACTTGGATTTAGAGTAATGTTTTACAAAATTTTTTTAAAGCTTATCATGAAAAAAAATTATACATATTTGAGTTTGCTCTTTCTATTTTAAAAATTAGCTTGCACAGCTTATTTATAAACGAGTTTTTAATTCATGTAATTTTATCGAATTTGTTGTAAATTAATAATTTTTTTTCTATATCTTAGAAAATCAGACGCATGAATTGTCAATTGCTCTCTAGAAGATATCAATTGTAAAAGAGCAATGCAAGAATTTTTCTAGCAAACAATTATTATTAGGTCCCGGATTTTAAGGATGTTTTTTTTTTTTTTGGCATTTTGGAAATTTTTGGTTGGTTATTTAAAATTTATTTTTACGAAATTTATTGAGATTTTGAAAAATTGTTTTACGTTAGGCCATTTTTACGATTTTTGTGTGTATTTTACTACAATTTAGGGTATATTTTGCTTCTACTTTTGTTAAGGTTGCTTCTGATTTCCATGTAAATGGAAGGATAAACAAGAGGTGTTCAATCTCAATATTCGTTAAACAATGTAATTCATCCAAAGGAACAAGAAATAAACTATTTTGCAAAGAATTATGTAAAGTAAATAAAAGCTGAATAATTCTAAAGTATGCCAATTTTTTATGGAGGACACACTATTTCTATTATACCCAATCTATATTTATGATTGTTATGATGAAACTTTGAAAAAAAATTAGTAACAAGTTAAAAGAGAAAAAAAATTGTGTCAATTAAAAAATCAATTATTTTTTGATAACATTAAATTCAAAGTTTGATGAATGCTGAGTTTCAATTTCTTTTAATCTTTTAATACTCTTGTTTTAATTCAATTTTATGCTACATGAAACTTCGGGATAAAAAGCAGCTGTTTCCGATTCAAATTATTATTTAATTATAAGAGAAGTATTTTATTACTTAAAAGATGAAATGTGATGTATGATTTCAAAATCCAAAATAATAATATTGTATAATAATAATAATAGTAATAATAATAAATAAATGAATAAATAAATAATTGCAGAAATCTCTTTTTATATTTTAGTGACATTTCATTTTACTTCTCACAAGAATGAATGTAAAAAATTCAAAATTATTCTGAGTTCCAAATCTTGAAAATTTTGAAGCAAGTTTATTAAGAATGTTAATCAAGAATGTTACACTNTTTTATGCTCCCGAAATTATTTCGCAATAATTCAAAAAGTTTCTTCTTAATATGGCTGTAGAAATTTAAATATGTATTTTGTATTCAAGACCTTAATTCCACAGGTTAGCAAAACTGAACACAGTTTGACAAAAAAATTTTATGAAAGTATTTGTAGCTTATTAAAATCGAAATAAATCCAATTTTACTGTTTAATTAATTAAATTTTAAGAGAGTTTTTATATACTTTTACATCATAAATAGATTACACAAAAATGTATTGTTATTTATTTAATTTAAAATATAATTAATGAACAAACCGTTATTTTCAAGCCATTATATATACAAGAAAATTTTCGGAAAGAAGTTATAGAAAATTTATAATTTATTAGGAAATATTATGTTTTACTTACAACTGGAAAGTTTTGGAAGGGTTTGAAGCTTACAACATGAAGAAATCCAGATGGGCAGAGTATCTTATAACTTGCATAGAGGGATAAATTTAAAATCGAGTCTATATTTTAATTCGAATGTAAAATTACTAAAATGAATCATAAGTAAAATAAAAGAGATTGATGAGAGAAAATGTGTGATTATCAACATCACAAAAGCCCTTTTTCTATGTTATTAAAAACCGTTTTTTGCTATCTTTAGGGAATTTTTATGTCATCAAAATCAGGGCAAGTATCATTACCAAATTTTAATTTTTCTTTAAACGAGAGTGAATTCTTTCTCTTCATGTAAATATTTGTGTATTTGTAAGTAATTGCATTGCCAATATTTTTGCTGTTATAAAATACATATATACGACGAACTCAGAATATCCAAATTGTTCAGCAAATTTTTCTGCTTGCACTTTTAGATTAGGTCCACTCACAGCTAAATCAGCACTACGTTGCACCTTCATCCATTTCAACAACGCTTCGCTCAAATCCTCTTTCGAACACTTCTTCAGTCGTTTACAGTCTGTTTTATTTTAGTCGTATGCATCCATTAACTTGCCTTTGTTTCTTAGCAGTGTGGAAACAGTAGATGAAGACAATCCATACCTTTTGTAGATTTCGACAATTTTAACACCGTCATCCAACTCCTGTAAAATTTTTACTTTTTCGTCAACCGATAAAGCTTTAGAGTGATAAGGGCAATTAAGTTTCAGTTCGCGTTTTTTTTTTTCCTTCTTTTTTTTTGATTTCGCGCGCATTTCTTATAATTTTGAAAAAAAGATAAGACTAGAAGAATGCGAAAAAACTCGCTAAAACTGGGTCTTGCTCGTTAAAAGCAACTTCTGTTCCATAGACTTAACATTGATCCAACCAAATATTCTCGTTTCCCTCGGTAAATCCGAGTTCTCGTTAAACCCGAGCTCGTTATAAACGAGTTCATCTGTATATCACTACTTTAATGGTTTTAAAATTTAGATATAATACAGGAAACAATTTTCCTCCTCTGCATTAGATTTTATAGGCTAGTTTAACTACATATTTTTCTAAAATTTATTAAATGATCAAGTACCTCTTTTTAGAAGTAGGTTGAATATTTAATTTCACTAAAGCTGTATTTAGAAGTGCGACATATTTCATACATATTAATTTTTAACATGTTTTCCCTCCACCTCTAATATTTTTTAGGATAAAGTTACATACAAAGCAAAAATTTACATGTTTTTATTAAATATATCGCACAAAACATGTTTTGTTAAGCTTAATTACTAGAGATACAGTTATTTTCTGTCATAATATAAAATCAGAGCCATAATTGTCCTACAAAGTTAATGTCCCCTTTGAAAAATGAACCTGCTCACAATCATGCCATGACTACAGTGTAGACGGAAATTATGAAAAGATGCATTCGTTGACAAAGTGCAGTTAATCATTGTCAACTTGCTTTCCCCCCTTTACTGTTGGTTGCCAAGGGCTTTTGGTTGTTAACGTCCGCACCTATTTAGCCCTTCACTGTCCTACATCAGAGGCTTTAATCGCCTTTCAAGTTGTGCATAATGCATCGACTCAATCTGTGTAGCTGTGAGCGTAATGTAAATTTATGGCAGTTATTTTAATAGCCTGTGAGGAAACAAAGGCGAGTATTAAAGACTTGTTTTTGAAATTAATATTAATCTATCCCTTTCTTACTGAATGGATAAGTCATTTAACACATTCTTAAATGCATTCGTGGAAAATGTAGTAGTATAATAGCGGAAGTGAATTAAAGTTTGAGACTTTGAAATTGTTTAGAAAACATTGTTTGTCTTACCTTTTTTAACAAATAAATACAGCATAAAAAAATCTTCAAAGGCAAAAAAATAAGAAGAAATTAAAAATGAAAATTAAGCTATTTTAAAGTATTATATACAAAAAATTCAAAATACATACAGGGAAGTTCTTAGAAAACTACAGAAAAGGGAAAGTGCTGTAATTTAATTTTAAAAAAAAGAGGAATCAAGAAGATTGGCATGTCGTAATGATGCCAAATGGCGATGTATTTTCGATCTGTCGTTTGAGTTGGCATACATATTTTTTAAATTGAAGGACAATTATTTGTCAATCTTTTTCGCTCACTAAGCTCTACAATTGCGTCACGGATATTGTTTCTTTTAACAGTCTACTACTTCAAAATTAAAACACATTCAATTATACTGATTTTTTTTGCACTGTTAAGCATTTCGTGGAAAAAATTGGTTAAATAACTATTTATTTATTTATTATTTTAGCATATTAAAATAAAACAGTCAAATAACCCTAAATAAGATGGTAATCAAACTGTTTACTGTGAGAAAAACCGTTTATTAACCGATTTCACCCAATACGGTTAAGTAACCAGAAATTCATTGCAATAACTAGACAGTTCCATCTAATAAAACCACTTAATTTCTTTGCAACTGTATACATATTATAGCCGAGTGAGCTAATATGTCAGTCTCATGACGAGCAGAACTGAGGTTTTAGTTACAACGTTGACACCACAATATTTCCCTGATTCCCTTCATCCCAAGAAGATTTTCCAACATCCTGCATTCCACAATTTGAGTCCTGCACTCTCCAATGCCCAATATCTAACGAAAAGCATAGCTCCTATATCCAGTTAAATTTCTTCTTTAAAGTTCTGAAACCATTGCTTGTTGTAAATGGTAAAAAACCATATAGTTTTGAATTCATGGTTTTATAACCATGCTAGTTGCAAACGGCTTCTAAGCCGTAAAGGTAAAAAAAGTTCTTTTAAGTAAACGTTACGATTAATTGGATGAACAGGCTTCTGACGGCTATTTGACTATAATTTTAGAATGAAAATTGTAGCAGTTTAATATAGGATAATAAAATTGGTTCCACAGATGTAACTCAATATTCTATTGGAATTCATTTTAAAATTAAGCATTTTGCTTAGTTTCCTTTGCAACTACATCTGCAAATGAACTCCTATTTAATAATTTCTGTGGTAAAGTCTTGTAAAATATTTTATGCTCCCGAAATTATTTTGCAATAATTCAAGAAGTTTCTTCTTAATATTGCTGTAGAAATTTAAATATGTATTTTGTATTCAGTACCTTAATTCCACAGGTTAGCAAAACTGAACACAGTTTGACAAAAAAATGTTATGAAAGTATTTACAGCTTATTAAAATCGAAATAAGTCCAATTTTACTGTTTAATTAAGTAAATTTTAAGAGAGTTTTTACATACATTTACATCATAAATCGATTATACAAAAATTTATTGTTATTTATTTAATTTAAAGTATAATTAATGAACAAACCGTTACTTTCAAGACATTAAATTTGAATCATAATCGAAACTTTAATAATAACCTGGAATAGTAATAATAAGGGTTGATAGATAAATTTTCCAGGTCAAAAAACTTTCAATAAAGGATGGGCAAATTTATGATAGGTGCTCGCTCATACAAATTTCATTAATTTTTTACTGATGGCAGCCAACAATACTTGGATCTTCTATATACAGTGCACAAAAAAGAAAAAAAAACGAATTATTTTTAATAAATGATAGGATTTTCAAGTCCTGGACCTTACCCTTATTGGTTCGAGAGATGATTTCAAATGTGTTAATTAGTTAAAACAGACAAAATTTTCAGTCACTATATCTGGCATATAAATGCCCTTTCATTAAGTAAACATTCATTTCCAGATCCTCAAAATATAGGGGATTGCTGCATTCTAGAAAATAGGGTTCCAATAGTTTAGTTAGCACAGCTGCTGAAAGTTTGGACCCTTTAATTTTAATTTAACTTTTTGCGTATTTCCCAATATCTGGAGAATTTATTATGGGAATTGAATAATGCTTGCACACAATTATACAATTTGTTTACTCAACAAAAATTCGATGAAAGAAATAGTTTTTTAATAATCAATCTTTAGAATTTCAGCTATTAAAAAATATTTCAAATTGTAAGAAGCACAATTTCTTACATCATTTTGAAGAATTAATTTTGGATGAAAAATACAACATTTAAATGAAATCTGTAAAACAATTCTTGGAAAATAAAATTTAAAAAAAGTCAGTTATTTAAAGTTTGATTTTTCAGAAGCTGCTCAACCAATTTCGTTCAAATTTGCGTTTTGTTGTGGAAAATTACAGTGTTTAAATTTATTTAAAAATTTGCATGTCCAAAGTTTTATTCAAAATTTTTCAACTACTATTAAATAAAATTAAAAATATAATAAATAAATATGAAATTTTTTTTGTTTATAATTATCTTTGTTAGAATTATCTTATACGCTTAAAATTTTTTTGAGATATTAAGGTATTCTAACTTTGAGCAGCTCTCCTGACCAAACTATTGGGACCCTATTCCCCTGATTAAGGTCACTCCTAATAGTACGGAAATCAAGAATCATAATCCGTAGAAAAAAGGTAAGTTTACTTAAAGAAAGTACATTTTTGAGTCGTATTTTAAAGCATTGTCTGCTCTAACTAGCATATTTGAAGTCACCTTTTCAAACCATTAAGATTGAAACTTAGTGCCTGAAAATTCGAGCTTTAGATCAATTCCTTGGGATTCGTTTCTTTTGTGCACCGTATATGCACTGCATCATGATCTTTGCAGGCATCAAGGAGTGATATGAATAACTCATAAACCATATAAATAACTCATATATCAATAATTTTATCGCAATTTTCAAGAGGTATTACGCTAAAAAAAATAAGACATTTTTGAAGTAAAAGTTGCTATATAGTTTAGTCCTACTTTACTATTCAACATTTAAAGTGAATAATATTGGAACAAGATGAAATGAGACTTTCAGATAAGGTATTATTTTCACTGAATGGTAAAAAAACATAATTTTAGAGAGATAAAAGAATTAAAGGAATAAATACTAAAAATTTAAGTTACCTTCGAGGATATAAAAATATTAATCAATAAAAAGTGGCATTTAAGAATAGAAATATGTATTTTCAGTAAGAGTTACTGTAACTCTTACTGTATTTCACAGTAAGAGTTACAGTCACCAAGATGGCGGCTACTTAATCTATCCAGGGCTTTATTATAACCGACTTCTGTTGTTGAGTCTTTTTTTAAACAAATAAATGCCTGTTGTAGACAAATAATTAGTTAATTGAGATGTAAGTTCTCTAACAGAAACGTGAATAATTTCTTCTTTCAGTGTAAGGTTTATTTTTGTGTTATTTGAAATTTTTTTTATATATTATTGATTAAAAACCACGAAAGGTTTTAAGATTATCCTAAATTTGCATAATCAAAATTTCAGTTTCTGAAATATAATGAAAAACTGCATGGAATAGATATAGTAGATTTGAAAGTTTTATATGTTAAATAATCAAAAATTAGACATTAAATTAAAAAAAGAAAATTTTTTTATGCTGACCTGTGCTTTTAAAATAAAGGATTTTATAAATGCAATTAGTTTAAAATTAATAATATTTATTCATAAATACTAACATTTTATTTTTGAAATATTTATCAACTTCTTCGCTTGTATCAAAAAGTTTTTTTTTTCTTACTTCGAATGTTAGATGAAAAACTACTGCTATCTAAAATGTAGCGATAAAGTTTTTGTTGTACTTCTTTTTTATAATGCAATTAATATTTATGACGACGAATATGTTTTTTCCTCGAACAGCAAATAACATATTATTTCGCTTAACTAAACATAGTTTTTAAAATTTTTTCTATGATTACTTAGAAACTAGAAAGAAAAATTATGCCAGAATTTAAAATCATCAATAATTACAAGTTTACTCTGACTATTTTATTTGAAGTTCAGACTATTTTGTTCGTTAAATAATGAAATTAAAAGCAAAAGGAAAATATCGTGTTTAAATTTCATGCATAAATAAAAGTATCGCATGCCTGTTTTAGAAGCAGTTTCAAAATTAAATATGCATTTGTTTCTATCATAATATGAAAAAATCTCATTTGAAAATTTGTTAAATAAATGATATTCTGCATTTAATAAAACACAGTATTCTATTTATGAAAAAAGTAAGAGATGTAATATTTGTATTTTATGATAAATGTATTGTATGTACTATATGACAATATATGAATTGTCAACTTTTTGATACAATGTTTAAAACGCAGAAAAACTCTTTGAATTATTTTTGGAAAAAATATTTTTTATATCTATTATATTACAGCAATTCCTATTTATTCACTCATACAAATGCTGATGTATGAAAATATAATATAAAAGGCTGAGTTTTAAGACAAAAAAATTAAAACTTGCGGTACACATGAATTTCTTCACTGTAAAAATTGTCGGATAAACTTCAGATTCCGACGCTTTGGGTGCATCATAAAATCCATCTTTACCGTAAAGACCATTTCTTCCGTTAAATATAATTACTTAATTTTTACTGTAATATTTATTTAATTGATATGATTCAAGAAGTTTACGATTTGGTATATCAGATTCTTGCTTCGTAGCATGTTCCGGTAAAAATAGATTTTACACTAAAAAGTACTGGTGATAATAGGGTAAAAATAAAATCCAGTTTTACTGGAACATATTACGAAACAAAAAAAATCTGATATACAGGAATTTTTACAGTAATAAAATCAAAATATCTGAATCCCTTTAATTAAATCAATGTTACTGTAAAAGTTACGGTACAATATTATAGTGTAAAGATAGATTTTACGGTAAATGGATTTTACGAATAGAGGCATCCGATTTGCTGTTACTTCATACAGTAATCTGAACCGGAATTTTTTGCCATGCATACATTCACTATTGTGCATGATGTATCATAAATTATTGTTATAAGAACAATTGGTTGTTGCGATTAAGGTGATGGTTTCCGGAGCTAATTTTTAGTGTTCTTTAAACTTATACTCCATACCATCTACATATTTGGAATATCAATCTATTGGTTAAAGTATACCGATATAATATGAAATAGTCAATGGGAAACTTTCTTCAAATCCTGCGAGTGAGTAACACGAAGAATATGAGGAGATTAATACGCTCTGAGGAAGAGCAGTGGAAAAAATTTTGTGAACTTCTGAGTTTTTCATCGAGTAATCACATGAACAGCTTATTGGAAAACCTTCTTAAAATACAGCTAGTGAGTAGCGCGAAAAGTAAGAGAAAGCAAAGGCACTTTTTAAGAAAACAGTGGGAAAATGATATAGCCTTCTTAGATTCATACCGACAAACGACGTAAACATCTTATTGGAAAACCTTTTTTAAAATGCAGCTAGTGAGTAGAGCGAGAAGCGAGAGAAACCTAAACCATTTTCAAGAAAAGCAGTGGAAAAATGGTATAGCCTTCTTAGGTATTCTTCTCTTGTATGGTATAGCTTAATTCCCACCGACAAACGACGTAAACATTCTTATTGGAAAACCTTCTAAAAATGCAGCGAGTGAGTGGAGCGAGAAGCGAGAGAAACCTAAACCATTTTCAAGAATAGCAGTGGGAAAATAATATTGCCTTCTTAGATTCCCACCGACGAAACACGAAAACATTTTATTGGAAAACTTTCTTGAAATGCAGCTAGTGAGTAGAGTCAGGGATATGAGAAGCTAAAGGCATTTTTTTGTGAAGTAGTGAATCAGAAAAAAAAACAACTTCTGATATTGCCACTGGCATACCACGTAGATATCCCTAATGCGATTTGTTAGCTAACTCATTACTTACCATTTAAACGGCGTGCCTTTTTCAACAGAGTAACACAAAATTCAGTTTACCTCTTACCCAAAGAAAACTTTAAACAAGTCCCTTTCATATAAAATCTGTTATAATTATCTTTAGTAAATTCATACTACAAAACAACAGCGCATTTACTGACTTATTTTAATGACCTTGGGCATAAAAGCCATAAAGAATATATTAAGCAAAATACGTATTCCACCAGACCTTCATGTTGATCTTTTCCATTCCGTAATTTTGATCCTGCCATCCGGTTATGCCAATGAAGTCCAATTTTAAGTATTCATTTGCAAATTTATTTGTGTCTTCCTCTTTATTTTCCTCCCACATAAGTACTGCTGATGGTCTTATTAGTCGGCATTAATAAAATAGGGCACTATTGGCAAATTTGATGCCACCTTTTAAAGATTTCATTGCTACGTTACTGTAATAACACTATACAATATGGGCTAAATGATAGGGACAAAGATTTTAGTTTAACGTATTTTTTTCGAAATTTTAACAAAATTTAGAATTGAAAACCAGTTAAGTGTAAACGAGTTACTGTTTTATCTTTTATTATGTTTTTTTTTTCTGACGATAGCAGCAGATTACAGCCTGAACTAATATTCGTCAATTTAACTGGCCAATACGCTTTTGCTTTGTTCTTTCTTAATCCAATAAAATTTAAGTCTGTAGAATTCAAATCTGTCTTCTAAAGTCTACATAAAGTACTGTGCGCCAAAAGAAACGGACTATACTGAATAACTTTTGATCTAATGAACGGATCTTCACGTTCACACTCAATCTTAATGGTTCGAGGGGGTAACTTCAAATATGCTAGTTGATTAATGAAGACGATATTTTAAGTTACGAAATCAGACACAAAAACGTACTTTCTCTGAATAAACATGCATTTTTTTCAGCAGATTTGGATTTCTGACCCACAAAATATAGGGGATAGCCGCAATTTGGGAAATATGGTTCATATAGTTTGATCCTGAAAGCGGTCCAAAGTTTTGACCCCGAAATGTAAATTTTACTTTTTTAAGGAATTTCGCCGTACCTCGAGAACTTCTTAAGGGAGTTGAAAAGTTTTTTCACACAATTATAATATTTGAATGTAAAAGGATAATTCAGTTCAAAAAATAAATTAAGTGAAAATTTATTATTTTATTAATTTAATAATAGTCGAAAAAATTCTGAATCATAAGGTATAATTTTTTAAAGTAAGTAATTTTACATGGCAAAATACGAAATTTGAGTGAAATCAGTCGAATAGTTCTTGAGAAATCAAATTTTAGTAAGTAAAATTAACATTAAGGAGTCCAAACTTTATACCGCTCTCTTGATCTAACTATAGGGACCATATTTCCTAGATTGCAGCTGCCTATATATTTTGGGGGGCAGAAACACGAATCCTCTGAAAAAAATTTATATTTTTTCAGAGAAAGTAAGTTTCTTTTTTTTTTATATGATTTCGTATTTTAAAATACCGTCTGCACTAATTAATTAGCATATTTGCAAATACCCATTTGAACAATTAAGATTGAGTCATAGAAGGTAGAGACATAATCATTCGACCAAAAGTTGTTCAGGGTGGTTCATTTTTTGGCGCACTGTACATTACGTCTTTAGAAAATAAATATATGAAATATATTTCACTGATTTATATAACTTAAATCTGCACAATACAGTCTACGGAATCTACAACTGAACTACATTCTATTTATCTAAGGATCATAAGTCGTTGCAATAATCCAAATTTATGGAATACATATCCCAAGAATATATTTTACTGATCAATATAGCTTTCTTATTCACGAGCTTTCCTAAACTGGTGATTAGTCCGAGAAGTAAAAGAAATCAAAGACGTTTCCATTTAAAACATTGGATAAAATAACCCTTGAACATTGTCTCCTTGGAGTTTGAATAAAGTCTACAGAATATACTGTAGACTTACACCGAAGAGCCATTATATTATGACCACCCTCTATCTATAACAATGGGTTCTCCGAGGTTTTCACGGATTCTCGACCAGGAACAATGTTTTCATGGGGCACATTAGGACCCATAATCCTCATAGAACAATCCCTGACGTATGTAAGCTACTTGAACATAGTTACATACCAGGTTCACCCATTCATGGCAGCAGTTTTTCCTGCGGGGGATGGTATTTACCAAACAGGATAATGCACCATGTCATAAGGGTCGAATCGTCATGGATTGGTTCGGGGAAGGTTCCAGTGACTTTCAAGTGATGTCTTGGCCCCCAAATTAACCTGACCGTAATCCAATAGAGCATTTGTGGTCCTACTCGGAAAACCAAATTCGTGCTACCATGCTACCCCCTCGCAATTGCAGGATCAGTTGGTGAGCGCTTGGTACCAGATAACTCAGACTACCTATCAGCGCCTTGTAGAATCAATGCCACCGCGGGTGCTAGCAGTTTTGAAGGCTAAAGGTGGTCCTACATGTTATTAGCAGGGTAGTCATAATGTAATGGCTCTTCGGTGTATATGTTTTTACGTCGAAATACGATAAGTTTATAGAATGAAAAACTGGGGTATAGGGAATATGTAACCCTGGAATAAATTTTACTGATAAATATATGATTTTTATTTTATTTTATTCGGGAGCCTTCTTCAAGTAGTGAGTACTCATATGAGTGTGAGAAACGAAAAACAATCCCGAGTAAAGTAGTAGAAAAAAGTTGCCTTCGGAGATCACCACCGATCAACCGCATAAACATCACTAATGCCATTCGCTAGAAAACTCATGACTTGCCGTTTCAACCGCGCATCCCAGCGTCCCTTTGCGCTCATCAGAGTCGCACAGGATTCAGTTTACCTCAGACCCGAGGGACTCTTTAGATTACTTTCTCTTTTTTTTTCTTCTTCTTCCTTCTCTAAGTTTTTTCTGTTCCTCTATTGCTTGAAAGAGACCAGGGTAATCGGATCCCCTAGTGATTCTGCTGCCTCTAGTTCTTTCTTTTATTTACGGTTTCCTGAACCGAAAAATAAGGAGCTTTGTGGGAGAGAAATTCCCCCTCAAAAAGCGGGAAAGAAGGAAGAGGAAAGAAAAACGAATGTGTAAATAAAATAGTCTTAAGTTGCTCGTAACATAAACAAAGTTGAGAAGTAAGGAAAGGAGAGAGTGATGGAAGAGGAAAAGATTGTCTAACAAGACAAAATGTAGGATTTAAAAAAAGAAAAGAACAATGGGAATCCAGGCAGTAAGATGGTATAAGCATAATGGTATCTGGGTGTGGGTCTTAAAACAAAGCGTTCTTGGTTTGAGATTATAGAATATGATAAGTATTTACTTCGTTTATTGAAATAACAATGTGTTAAAAATGATTCGTTTTGTTCGAGAAACAAGACACGAAAAATCTGAACACTGATTACAAATATTACATTTATTTTTTTCACTCTTCCAGTAAAATATATAAATACTCAAGTAAGGAAGAATGAAATTATTAAGTCAAGTGTATGATCATTATTATAATCGATCAGATCAGAGATTTATTTAAAATCATCAGAAAAGATTAATTTCCCCCCTGAATTTTGAAAAGCCTGAAAAACGTTTTTAACTTAGATTCAAAAACCCATCCTTTTTTAACTGACAAACTATTTTAACAGTATCTTGTTTTATGAAGTTTAATAATATCGCTTGTTTATTTTCTGATTTATAATTTGAGACACTAATTTATGTAAGTTGTTTAATTAAAAGAAATTTATATATTTTTTTTCTGTATTTAGTTTTACTAAGTCTTATTAGCTTGTGCACTTAATAAAATGCTTTTTTACTTTATAGTTCTTGTTATAAACAAAAGTTAAAGAGCATTGAATTTCTCTTCTAAGGAACTTTTTAAAAATGGACTTTGTCTTTCTATCTTGCGAAGAAAATTCTTAATCAAACTATATGACAACACGAACTGTGTAACTTACTTAATAAAGATTTGCCATGAACGATCTTTTACCTTTGCCATTAATTGAATAATTTTAATGTCAAAATGCCTGGCTTGCAGCTTCTAAAATAAAAAAAAAGTAATTCTGAATCAATTGAATTATGAGCAAATTTTAAGAGGAATTTCATTCATAAGAATAGATTTCCTTGTGCTCAAATTGCATCATCTACTTCAATTCCTATTTGGAGAAAGAAAGTAAAGTGCGAACTGAAAATAGTTTAAAAAATAAAAATTGTAAGGAATAAAAAACGCGGATTTAAGAACGCGGTGTTTGACCATGTAACTTATAAAATTTAGTTTTACAAGTTATGCTGTCAGCTTTGAACAAAAGGTTTAAAATTCAACCGCTTTTCAACTTTGATTTGTTGCCAAAAATTTACATTACATTTTGATTTCACTTTACACCATATTTTAGAAAAGCATTTTTAACTAAATTTATAAAATTATAGTATTTCTTTCAAAGTTTTTCAAATTCTTTAAAAAAATAAAGTTAAAATGTACAGATGTAATGTGTCACAGACTGTCGAACAAACAGATGTCAGTAGAGAAAGTAAAAGTCAATTATTGTAGATAAATTTTATGTAGGATAAAAACATTCATCATAGCTTTATTTTTAAAGAATTATGTGATTTTAATTCATTTATTATCAAATTTATAAAGTTAACGATGGAATAATTATAATCGCACTATGAGTTTCCTATAAGCTAATGAAAATTTACTCAATACGCATCACTTTATCTGCTGTCTTCCTTAATTTGGTAATTATTAAATTTGTATTTGAAAATTACAATATTTTGAAATTAGAATATTTAAGTTATTAGCAATTTTTTTAAAAGACCAATATCATACTTTTAGAGAGTTAATTGATCTGATTTTAATATGTGAGATTTGTAATTTTCGGGTGAAAACAAATTTTATTAGTAAGTGTCTTTATACAAGAAATTGAGAAAATCTTTTAAAAGTTCGACATTATTCTGGATCGACTTACTGAGTAAGAAGGCTTCATGAACTATTGCAAAAATGACTTTTCGTAAAGCTGAAACTCTAAAATTGCGATTTACAAGCACTTTATGGCTTTTGAAACCAGCATAAATATCCCTCTGCATAATTTCTTCAAAATATTTAAATATGTAAATACAATTATTTAATATATAAAGCACTTTATCTCTTTAAAACTCAGCGTAAATAGCCCCCTGCATAATTTCTTTAAATAACTGACTTTCTACTTTAGTTATCCCTAAATATCACAAATTTACATATTTTGATTAACTAGACAAAATTAATAAAAATATAATTTCAGTTTCTTAATTATCTTGGATATTATATAAATTAACTGAGAATATCGAATGAAATACTAACAGAGCAAATATATAGGTGATTGATACTTTCGACAAAATATGCAGCAATATGCAGGAAAAGAGCATATGCCTAGTTACACTAATGCCAAATCTACATAGTTTTAATGTTCGCAAAGTTCGAAGCAAAATAAATATCAAAAAAGCAACAATTTACTTTTTCATTTGTTTTAATTACAAACATTGCTGCTCAAAATATGCTTCATGAAATTTTAAATAATATTTAAATAAAAAAGTAAAAAACTTAAACAAAGCAACCCAATTTTTTTCTGAAAAGTAAATTTATTTTTTAGGTATTATAAAATCATGAAGAATACTGGGTTTAATTTTTATAATCTCTAAACTTTGAGAATTTTACGAAGGCAATAACTTCGGCCTAATATTATGTGTTTTCTGATTCAAGAGATATTAAATATCATTATTTAGAAAAGATTGAAAACAAATTAAAACAATTGAAATTCGAAACAAAATAAATATTTGAAAAGCAACAACATACTTTTGTTTTTGTTTTATCTAAAAACATTACTGCTCAAAATATGTCTCATAAAATTTTCACGAATATTTCAATGGAAAAGTAAAGTATTTCAAAGAAACATCCCGAAGTTTTTAAATTTTTTTTTTAAAAAAAAGTGACTGATTTCTTAAGTATTATAAATTTATGAAGAATACTGAGCTTCTTTTTTTTAATCTCTCAGCCTCAAGAATAATTTTACCAAAGCAATTATTGTGACTTCATATCATCTGTTCTCTGATACAGGAGCTATTAAATATCATTATGTAAAAACGATTGAAGCCAGAATCTTATAAGATGCAATTTCATAGGACATTTTTTTCCTTCGCAGATCCTTTCAATTTTTGGATCTTCTTTTTCTGTAGAAAAACTTAGCTGAATAGCTATTATCTCTTCCCAAAAGCAATTACTGATAACAATTACTTTTGTTTATTTTTTAATGATTCGGCCTGTAATTCTACACGGTTATTACATACGACTTGAGAAAATAATGAAGAGAACTTGGGTTTTTGGTCCGCCTATCTAAGATTGCAAAGTATAAGAAGCTATACTGGCATCGGGCCTTGCCTATAATCCAATTATTTTTCTAATTAAAAACACAATAGCTTTGTTTTATTTGTTAATTGATCTCTAGTATAAGTATAACAATCTAGAAAATATTTATCTAGGTGAGTCAACTAATTCTTTTCGAATATTCACAAGCAATTGTTTCAATAAAAATATTATCTCTAAAAAAGAAAATATGATTCCACAATTCTCAAGTATTATTACTCAAGTATATGCTTTCAGAGTATTATACATTTTTTTTAGTAAAAAAAAGTTATGGTTAGTTGCATATTTTTTAAGAAGGCATCACTGATGATGTATTTAGGTAATTTAGTTCAAATTATCCCTTATTACTATTGAGCTGTGCTTTATTAATGAAATTTATTTCATGTCAAGTTACCCGTGGTAAAAATGTTTTACTTCTGATTTTTGATAAAAAAATTTTGCGGAAGATTATTTGTAAATATTCTTACAAATTCATTTAAGGTTTGTTAAAATACTATGTTTTTAGAAATTGTTTATTGATAAACATTGTCATTTTTGATTAAAATAGCAATTTAAAAGGTATTTTGAATATAATTTTGTTTTGTAATTTGTTACAATTTAAATTGGTTTTAATTGATATCATCACAATCTGTTGTACGGTTACCATCATCCTTAATAAAAAACTTCTAAAGATTCTCTTTCAAATCATATTAATTCAAGATTTAAAAACTCTGTCGTCCTTGATCATTTGGAAGAAAACTTTCTTTTTCATAGTTAAAAATTCCATTTTCTATTGAAAAAACTTACGTTTAGTATTTTTAAGGAAAAATTTTCACAAAAGGTTTTACCTTAAAACAATTTGAACTCAATGAGAAAATCCTTCAAAAGTGTAAATTCTCTCCCCCTTTATCCAGTGATAATGATACTATACTGAAATGCCATCCACAAATAGTATCTTTCATAAAAAAATGTAACAATTCGACATATTATGTGGAATTCTAAGATAATCTACTATAATAATAAAATGTTTAAACATATTACTGTTTAAACATACGCATACATTCTGAAATTACGGTAAAAAAAACCGCTAACTGTCTGTCTATCTAATTAATTGCGAAGTGTACGATAAAAAACATTTTTTACCTTTATAATTTTAAAATTGTTTATAATTAGAAAGGTTACAAAACCATAAATACAAAACTATACAGTTTTTTTAACCATTTACAACTAGCATGGTTTCAAAACCATAAACAATTTAACTGGACATTGCAGCTAGGCTTTTCGTTGGATTATATAAGCATAATAGTTAGGTTGTGACTGATTTGTTTTTTCAAATAAACCTTAGAATGTGGTTTAATTAGTTTATCTGATTGATTCACATATCGTAAGAAATAAGAATTACTGGACATTTTGCTTTAAGTAGCTACCAGCTATAGAATTTTAATAGCCCTAGTGACAAACTGGACAGTGGGGGACACTGATTTAAAGGAAATATTGCAGTGTCAACGATGGGAGTCGAACACCCATTCTGTCATTTATGAGATTGACTGATTAGCCATCTAGATTATAATGTGTACCCAGCTGCAAGGAACTACGCGGCTTCCGTAGGTGGGTCGATTTGGTGTGATAAAATTTTGGTTGTTGAACCGTATTACATAAAAACAGTTAATAAACGGTTTTTTCTCACAGTTTAAATACCATTTTATTTACGGTTATTGGACTGTTTTGTCTGAATATGAAAAAATAACCATTAAATAAATTGTTATTTAACCATTTCTTTAAAAATTTTTAGCAGTTTAAACTTGTGTTTTTTCCAGACTCTTAGAAATAAGAAAAAAACTGTAAATAAAATTTAAAAAAAAATTTTAAGTAAAAAACTTGTAATTAGATCATGAAATATATTTATAAATGCGTTGAATTTCCTTTTTAAGGATAAAAGTAAAGTATATTTGACATTCGGCTCCTTGCAAATAAATATGTGAAAAAAGTATTTCTGCATATAATTCAACCGTCGCTGTGAATACTTAATTCGAATTTATTTGAATTTTCTCTAAATAAATTATTTTTCAACTGAAGAAAAATGATGTAATGCTATATTTAGATACTATGTAATGACAATGAAAATTTGACTAAAAATTTGACTTTTGAAAATTAGACTAAAACCTCAGCTTAATCAATAAATAAGTAATTATACTGTCAGTCTCAAATAATTAACAGGCAGTAAAATAACTGAAAGGTTAAAACATCCCCTATGCATTTAAATATTTTTTTTTCTATAGCCAGCGAATTTTATTAGATTTATTGAAAATCTTAAAAATTTTCTAACTCGCAACAAGCGTAAAAGTTATCGCTAGTATGTTTTTCAGGTTCAGTTCTTGCTCACTGTAAAAAATTTCGGATCAAATTAAGGTTAAAATTACTGGCACTCACAGTGTCGGTATTTTAATTTGATCTTTAATTTTTTTCCACAATGTGGTGAAACAAATATAAATATTTATTGATTTGTGTTTTAAAAACTTTGTTGAAATCTTAATATATATTTAATATATACACAATACATATTAATTACATCTTAATATATACATAATATATATTTTAATATATTTAAACATAACCCAAATTTAGATTCTTGTTAACGCAAATTTCGTTTACATTTTAAAAGCAGTGATCATTTTTTTTACGTGCATACGTTCAAAAAGTAATGTTATTAAACGTAAATGTGAAAACCTCTTAACTATTGTTCGTTTTTCAATTACCAGTTGATTAAAATTTCTTTTTATCATACATTTTACATTTTTTTTCACAATCACTGTCAAATAAACAATAAATGTAATGAAAAAAAAGAAAGAGGAGAAACTTAAAAGAAAAAAAAATAATGAAATTCTGCTACTCAGATTAAAGTTTGATTAAATTTTTTGAAAATTACTTTTGCTATTAAAAGCATAACCGTCTTCTTTTTTACTGTAACCAAAAGGATTACAAGAACAAAATTGGAAATCTTGTTACTTTTGGGTAATAAAACTTAATTAAATCGAAAGATATTTTTTTAATTCTTCTCCATCTTTTTTTTCCTAGTACTGTCTTGGACTCTGTGGAATTCTGACTTAACTAGAACAATAATTCTACACCAGTACCGAGATCTATTATGTAGAATTACAACCTAAAGAATGTGTTCTTTTTCATTTTCATGAATGTACACCTAAGGGTTGATTTAGTAATTGAATTGTGGAACCTTTTATCAAAGAGATGAATAAAAAAAAATCTTGCCTAGAGAATGGCTAAAAAAAGTTGCTTCTCATACATCAATAGATAATGAGAAAGTAAAAAAAAATTGCTTTGGTGTATCCCCAATGAGAAATTAAATGAGTTGAAATTAGGTTGATCAAATCAGCTAGGAAGAAAAAAAACTTCTCATAGTTTCCTTGTGTAACAATGTGAAAAATTTAATTTAGAGGTAAAGCTCAATTTAATCATAGTTATATTTAGGAAAAATTTATTCAAAATATTTCATCCTCGTTTTAAAAACAATTATTTTTCATTTTTTGTCCATTTTTTTTTAAATCTACGAATTATAGCTTTTTTGTACTATTCTTTAAATAGATTTTAAATTATCTAAAATAAAAGTCACGATGTTCGAAAGAATTTATCAACCGTGAGCGTTACAATATATTTCAAAAACAATTAATTTATTTGTCACATATTAAAAATACAGATGCATTCAAAGCAAATCTTCTTGTTGGAGTATTAGAAAAACTGTTTGATTCCAGTTTCAAGATTTTTATTTTTGATTATGAGTTTATGTTTTATTATTTAAAATGTTAGTTTCTCTTTTATTAAAAATGTATTACGTTACTTTATCTGTTATATTAATTTCATTTGTTAATTTAATTTATTTTATTATATTATTCACTATATTTTTCCTTTATTTTATTAAATTTACAATATGTATTACTAAAGAGTACTAAAAATATTTTATATTTTCAACAAAAAAATGTCTATTATCAATTGATGAGTTGAAAGTTAACATATCGAATTTGGCACGCTGATTTTTGTCAGATCGCATGTAGTCAGGTCTGAATATGTCAAAATTACTGGCTGAAAATGGCATGCGAAGTTATTTAAGCTGGATTGGAATGATTTCTCAATCCACAAAACTCCCAAAATTATATTTATTTTGAACAATTGAAAAAAATTAATTTTTGTCGAAAATATTTAAACCCTTCAGTCGAGATGAAATCTCACTTATTACATTTTTCGAAATAAGTTTCCGTCAAATTTGGAGAGCTTCGAAAATGACGGAATCTGCTTATCATCAAAGTCAATAAAATATAAATTTAATAAGAGAAATATTTTTGTGCATTTTACACCCTCTTTCCAATATATATATATATATATATATATATATATATTTCTCTATAAATAGGAAATTGATTATTGCTAAATTTAAAATAAATCACTTTGATTTAAAAAAGGACTTTGTTTAGGGATTAGAAAACCCTACGCNCTTGTTTATGTTCGAAGTTATGAATTTTTGAAGTTGTAAAGATAATTTTGGAACACCCTGTATATATATATATATATATATATGTATATATATATAAAGGGGGGGTAGAGATTTACATAAATTAAGAATCATATATATTCGGAAAATAATAAAAATAAATATGGGTAATATTTTTTTACAGTTTAGTTCATTTTAAGGTTGACTTGAAATTAGATTCCATATTTTCCATTTAAATTTATGAAGAAATATATGAATGATAATTCGTTACCTACTAAAATATATACTATTATATTTCATAAGTGTTTGAATATCCTTAAGCTGAAGTGCATGTAATTAGAAATTTATTATGGAATGTTTGAAATTTTAGAAAACTTTCTTTCAAAAAATTCATAACTAACCTTTTTACAAATTATTTTAAAATGATTTAAACGTGAAATTTTGTAATGAATTTCTTTTGAATACATTTGAGTGTGCGAAAAATAATTTCAAGATACTAATGATTGATTTAATAAATAGGAAATTCGTGTCTAGATAATTCTACATGGAAAATAGGGGAGGCAAGAAAAATAGAATGCATTTTTAGGATAATTTTATGACAGCACATACAGACAGAGAATAACTTATCGTAAAAAAGAGGCACTAAAATCATATCCTTTTTAGTGTACAAAAACGAATTCAAGAATCCCATAAGGCTATTTTTATTTGTTAACAGTCATGCTGTTTTTATGAAATTACTTATTAAACCTACCATTTTCAGTTTTGAAAAGAACATTAAATATTGTAGAGATATTTAAACTATTTCCATCTGCAGTAACGTATTCTGCTTTAGTTTGCTTAGTATAAATCAAACTACCTGAATGAAAATAAAAGAAAATGTTGGAATTTATAACTACGATTGAATTTTATTCCGTCTAGCCAAGACCAGCTTATAATTCATTTTTGAATAAACACTGAAACATCACTCCTTCATTCACAGGATTTGAACCTTAGTCTCTATTAAAGTTTCATACTTTTTTTTAAAATCGTACTCTGCGTTTATTTATTAAAATTTAATTTACATTTTAGATAACAAATAATGCATTCTGAAAATATTTACGACTGAAATTAATAACTCTACTTAGACAATGCCTCTTGTAATTTGAATTTCCTAGACATATGGCCTTAATTATTTTCAGATTGACAGCACATTAAACTATCAATTTGTTGAAAAATGTAATATTTAATATTTATTTCTAATGATTTAATCTAAGTTGTGCAAAAAATTCATTGATATTATGTGTTCTGTTAGATTACTTGATTCATTCACTAACATAAACTAAGGACAAGTTTAAATATGAAAAAAAAATCTTAGTGTATTCTTCCTTTTTTAAGAAAAGTACTAAAAACGGTTAACTATATAAGTGGTATTGACTGAGGCATAAAAATGGTAATTTTATTGTGAGAAGATCAATTTAACATTTATCATTTTTGACACTTTTTCATCGGTAATCAATACAACTTTGTTTGATATAAATGTCTTATTGTTGCTCTTCACCGTTTTATATCTATCATTTTAAATTCAATTAAATAAAATTGACAATAAATACTTTACTATCTTTAAGTTTTGAAATACTAAACTAATATTGTGAGAAATTTATAATTTGAATTCTGTTACGAGTCAATTAAAGATTTTCTATGCACAGAAATCCGTAAAAGTTTTATTTATTTTATTTTATTATTGTTTCAATTTTATCATCGTTTTTTAGGTATTTATTCCTAATATGAGATATATAAACATATTTTTTTTATTAATTTGTCAATCTCTTAATAATCAATGAAAACTGTTTAAAAAATTAGGGTAGGAGAAGGTTAATTGTTTTAAATATTATGTGACAATGAGTTAAGCATTTCTAGTGAAATAGTGGGAACTCTACATTGCGAAATCTGTAATGTAATATCTCTCAGAATATGATGATAAAAAACCAAAAATAATTGTGTGAAGAGAACACTTTATTTCAATTTAACGCTAAATCGAACAATCTTATGCAATTTAAAAGGTGTAATTTAAATCTTAACTCTTAAAGTGGAACAGATATTACACCAATCTAACATTATACTTGAATTATTATTTTTTTTGCTTCCAAGAAGAAAAAAAACCACTGTTGGAGCGTTTTGGGTTTTTTTCAGAGCATTGTTAGTAAACCAGTATGAATTGGGGTGAGTTTGTCGTTATTTACTACGTCGGTATACACCTACAGAAACTAAATTTCTCAGTAAAAATGTATGATTTTTGTTGTAAACTAAATGTATTTGCAATTCAATTTTTAAGTCTCTGTTTACTGCATCAAATTAGTTTATAATATATAATTTCTATTTGCTAAGCCTAGTTCGAATAAATCTTAATTTTCACTCTGTGATACGCATGCTTGATTAACAAACTAGTCTTTTTCTATGAATTAATGTAATTATCCATCCCAAATTAATGATTCTTACTTTATGTTGCATCGTAAACATAAATTTACAGTTTCTATTGCGTATCTTATCTTATTGTTATTATAAATTTTCCTATTACTAAATGGGAAAAATGGTCGTGGCTTACTTTACACCATGTAGTGTAAAAAAAATATTAGCCTGGTGTAGTGAAGCACCAAAATCCAAGAGCTATTTAGGGTATTTTTACTGTACCACCTTGTGGGAAACTGATGCCCCCTATTGATAAATTAAACTTTTTTACTGTGCCAACAAATTTATTGCTAAGATACCTTAAAATGTTTTGCAGTTTAACCAACTTTACTTTTTCATTGTTTTCACATTTACTCACATTCAGAACGTTTGTTGTGGAAAAAGAATTATGGTATTCTTGGAAGATAGTGTTTTAATTTTTCACGCATTTATAGAGTTCCAAGCTAAAGTTTTGCCCTCTGTAGTAATTTTTTATTTCATTCTACACTAAGAAAAAAGTATGGACCAAACTACCAGAATGTGTTAAAATTTATCACATTTCTAGCTCTATGAGAACATCAAGAATCTCAGTAATTTTTATCAAAGTTCTTTGGTAATGATTTTGATAAAACTATCAGTAAAATATGATTTTATAATAAATGATAAAACTTGGTAAGTGTGGTAAAATTTAGTACTTTTATCAGGTTATCTAAAGGCATGGCATAAAAACCATTTATTCAGTTAAATTTATTTTTCAATTTTGCATTTATTTACTTAATGTTTGGTAATAAAAGTCATAATTTTGAAAACTAGAACTTCCAGTAAACCATAGCCACATAATCGGAAAAAATTACCAAATAAATTTTTAAATGCTGTTATTTTTAGTTTTTATGGTCCTAATAATGTTTTTTTTAAAACCAGAAATGTCATTACCTTACAATACGGTAATTAAGCCAGAAAGTTTTTCTCCATGTAGGAAAAAAAACTTCAATTTTGTGTATAGTACTAAATGCTTAGTGCACTCGGTATATTTTATGCTATGATTTTCTTGTGTAATAAATGGCTTTCCCCAGTGATTAATTTCTCAATAATTTCTCTGGCATATATAATGAGAATAAAATATGATACGTTTTTAAAACAAAAATTATTTAATAATTAACCTTAGAACATTTTGGTATTTAAATATTACTCTGAGTTTGGTGTTAGGATTGGCTAAATTACTAAAACATGATTACTTATACGATTATTTTTACCTTTTTCAGCATAGTGGTCTTGTTTTGGACACACCTATTTATTAAATTATATTAGAAAAAATCAACCAACAGGTAATTTATTAAAATATACACATTCCTATTTTTTCTGCGACTTTAACAATACATAAAATATTTTTCCTTTTCATAACAATTATTACAGTTAATATTGATGCAGTATTTAAGGTTAAGATCAGGGCTCAAAAAAACTCAGAAATTTTACCCGTCCCCCAGGACGGCTTGTCCAACAATGCACCCGTCCTCCGTTGAAACTAACCTGTCACTTTTAAATAAATAAAAATATAACTTTCTCCTATTTATTACAAACATTTATATAAATTGCACAATGAATTAGTCGTTACTAGAATTACATTATACAGTAATAAAAGAAATACTAGGTTACCAATAGTAACCTAGTATTTCTTTTATGAAATAATTTAAATGACAAGGGTCAAGTTATCTGGAATGTCAAGTTATCCGAGGGTACTGCGTTTTTTAAATGAATCAAATATGACGTTTGCCAGTTCCACAATCAAGTCAATGATTTACAGAGGTTTCTGAACAGAAATCTGAAAGGGGTTTTCCATTTAGGTAGATGTTCATAATTGCTTTTGAAGCTTCTTGTTTAAGACCAGTACGTATTGTGTTTTTTTGTAAGTTTATTGCTGCAAAGCCCCTTTCAACCGCTGCAGTACTCCCAGACAGAGAAAACATCAATATATGCGCAGTATGTTGCTGTATTGTGGGTCATTTTGCTGCCTTGTAACTTACAAGACTCTTGTAAGATAACAAAAATTGAAAATGTATCACGAACATTAACAGGAAAATGGCCGTCCGCGCGGAAGTCGGATTCGAGAAATTCGTTGTCCGCGGAGAATTTTTGACCATCGAGGACGGGCGGATGAGCTGTTCTTAGAAACACTTTTTGCTTCAAAAGAGTTAAAGAAGAATTTTCGCTTATTTTGGTTTTATGCACTTATCGTTTTCATATTTTGTTTTTATAGCTATAATATCATTAGAATGTTGTTTAAACGGTATTTGCATAAAAAATAATCCTACAAAAACTATTGATTTATGTAGCAAGATTTTTGTTAACTCAAAATTTTATAAGAAAAGCTCACTCATCCTTTGAAGAAAAATATTTTTTATAAAATTACATTTCTTATAACTACCCTTCTACTTATGAAATTTAAGGATACAAATAAAAAGGAAAAGATAGATCATATACGTTTTTCAGATAGTTTGTAACTCAGATAATTTCGTCAGAATGCTTTGATATCCCTAAATTATTTTGTTTAAAGGTCATAGTGTGAATTTCTATCTTAAACCATGTTAAATAAAAAAAATAAATGAAATAAATGAATCAATAAAATAAATAAATGAATAAAATTGATTCAGAATTTTTTCTGGAAAAAAATATACATCTATGTTTGCAATCTTAAATATGAGAAAGAATAATGTTCTTACTTTTTAATATACACTTTAAGTTTAAAAATTGCTTTAGATAGTATCCTTTTATAGAATATTTTCGGAATTTTTATAAACTTATAAAATTTTTCCCTAATTTAAAATATTATTTTCTATAAAATAAATCCACTAACTTAATTTACAAATGGTTTTAAAATATAAGCAGTTCGACTTTAAAAAGCTTATATATAACGCATCTTTTTTAAATATATGAGTGTAGAATTTCTTTTCTTTATATTATTTTACAACAGTTTTAAATACGTATTAAAAGGATAGTTTTGCTTTTGTAATATAAATGCTTGAGATTTTCAAATCTATAGCATTTGTGGTAGAATTTAATAAATACTTTTATTTCGACAATGATTTTTCATAATACGAGACAAAAAGTCAGACAACGTCTAGATTTTCTTTTCTTTGTTTAGAAGGTGATTAACTCCATTGATAATGTTCAGTAGAAGGTATGGATTAAAGAAATATGGCAAGATTTTAAATTAATACCTTTAAAAATATTATATTTGTGTTTTACTTATTGTCAAATAAATCTCTCCATTGTATGTAAACTGGCCTAAGCTGCTTTTCCGGTGTTTTAAAATTTTAAAAATATCATAATAATGATAAAAATAAAGACCAGTGGCTGAATAGATCAATAAATGTATCCAATTTAAATTTATAAACTACACAGATTTATGTTTTAGAAAAGATTTTTTCTCTGAGAAAAAATTGCATTGGCAAAAAATACGATTTGTTCATATTAGGTTTTGAGACTAGCAAATAAATCTTATTTAATGATGAATTCTTTTTCAATAATTTCTCATCGTTCGAAAAGCAATAATTTGTAATTTTTCTTAATACTTAAAATAAAAAAATAAAGATAATTTTTGACTTAGAGTTTTGTCAAATTGCATTATAAAAGTAAAATGCATGATAAAAAAACAGAATGTTTTTTGATATATTGATGTATAAGATGTAATATTTTGATATATTATGAATAAGATGTATCAGATAACTAAAGAATAAAAATTATTCGATAGATGCAAAGTATTTATGGAACAAAACTGATTAAAGAAATGAAGAAGATTCAAAATCAGAAGATGAATACGGGATAGATGATTATGAAATAAAAAATGAGATAAGAATCAAAGATAATAAAAGTTGGCTGTTTTTTCTTTGGCCCTAAATCCTAGAAGAGGGCAGGTATTTTCTAATCAGTTTTTGCCATCTCTGTTTATTCATGGCTACAGTTCTCTAATTTATAACACTAAGATTTTTTCTGCATTGTACAACCATCTGATGGCTGGTTCACCTTTTTATTTGGTGCTGTAGGGTTTGCTAAAAGTTGGTTGCTTGTTCTTTGGTAGTACATCCTGGAAGAGGGCAAGGATAATTATTTTCATAAATATAATTGACGTTGAAAAGCTGATTGATACCAAATTGAGAGCTATTAAAGTTTGAACCTCCATCTTGAAATTTTAAAGCCTGTCGGACAATACAGATATACCTGGATCAAGCATTGCCTTCCAGGAGATATATTTGATGGAAATTTCTTAAAATTAGCCTTTCATCAGAGGTTAGCCCGACAGTGTAGAGACTCACACCCTCGGTTAGCTTACTACTGAAGTAATTAGAAATATTTTGATCTCCATGAAGCATCCTAAACGTTCATAACAGAGTTAGTTTTATTATAACATCGTTGCCTTTAATATACATGCTTAAACGAACGAAAATCTACGTGAAAATGCAATAATTTCAAATTCCGTTGAATTAAAATTCGAAATAGGGAAAATTTTAAAGTATTGAATATTTTCCATATTCCCGAATGAACTTTCATAGAAACAATGTATTAAAAATGTTAATATTACAAAATGGATTATCTGATTTAATGGAAGCAAAATATGCCACAACTCTCTTTTTCCTCTCATGATCACAGGAGTTTTATCTTTCTTCAAAAGTACATTACGTACTATGATCTCAGAATTTAAATAAGAAGCATGATATACGAGCATGTTTATGTACATACAGCTTCATAGGCCTGAGCGAATTTGGAAGCTGTGAAGAGATATTTATTAACACAAAAGAACTTTTAGGGATACTTTGTTCAAACATTTGTACAATTTGGAGAAGTTTTTAATTTCTACTGGCTCTAAGCCAGTTGTACAGAAAAAAAAACTTATTTGTCGCATAAGTATATGTTAATAAATTCATTGTTTGTTTTAATGTATTGTTTTTGTGAGTTTTTTTAAATATTATACTGTTTCAAATATTACATTTGTACCTGTGTACTCTGTTTTAAATATTAAATTCGAACACTACATTTTCCCAAGTGTAGAGTTCGAATGCATCATAACTGAAAAGTTTTTTAACGTAACTAACTTTTTAGACGTAAAATCCGGATGTAACTCAATAATTTTAATAAATATTATTGTTCGTTATATCGGTATAACGAACTCGTGTTATTACGTAGCGGTGTCTTTTCGATTCTTTGGTTCTCACTTGGTATACATTAAAACAGGTTTCGACTGTAACACTCTATTTATGCGTTTTATTAATGTGGGTACAAGCTAAGAACAGTATTCGGAGTGATTAGAGCAAGACTTCGAACGTGAGGATTATAACAAGGATTCAAACGTAAATGAGAATCCCTGTTCCTAATTAAAAAAAATAATTACTAATAGAAAGAATGAACAAGCTACATCATAAGAAAATCACAACCGTGGTCGTGAGAACAAGAAAATTATTTTTAATATATTTCTAAAGTTCACTTTGTATATTAAATTTATATAAATCTTTATAAATCTCTTTCGAACGATGTCCTTTCCTAGAGGTCATATGTTGGCAAAATGCTTTTATCGTCTTTTATCAACTGCTACAACATTTGTATACAACTATTGTATAAGCTCAATTGCATTTAAGAAAAAAATATGTGTTATGTTCATGTAAAGAAAGATTCATTTTAAAAATTTTATTTCGCATTATGTGTTGTTAATTCATAAAATTTATATTGAACAAAATTTATAGTTTTTAGGTGGTTTCAATATGAAATTAAGTTATTATTACCGATTACACTTTTCTGCATAAAAACAGATCTAAAATAATTTTTTTTACTTCACTTAGCGTTAAAAGTGGAAAAAAGTGGGTTTCTTATTTTTAAAACAGGCCAATATGTAAAAACATTGGTCTTGAAGTATTTTTATTCTAATCCAAAATATGTATTTTTCATAAGTGATTTATTATTGATTAAAATGAGGCAAATTAAAAACGCAGAGAGAAGGCGCATAGCAAACTTTCTTTCATTCAAACTACTGGACATTTGATTTTATAAATTGAAATTCAAAAGAGAATTATTTTTTCCGAAAAAGCAATTTATATTAATAAGGTTACCTATAGAGAAGAGCTTCTAAACTTTAAATATTAACTTTCGGTATCTAAAAGTTCAAAAGAGATATAAAAACTGTTACAAGAGTTCAAAAACAAACGAAGAGGCTTATCTCTTAACCCTCATTAAATTTAATTAAGTGTTTCTTTTTTTGAATTAGGGGAAGAAATTTCTCAGAAAAGGAGGATAATATATTTTTTTTGAAAAAGAAGCTAACCACTCGTGAGGCGTTTGTATCTATAGAGTTGTGATAAAATTTAGAATGAACTATGTTTTAAAAGTAAAAATTGGAAACTAATTAGATCTTAGATAATTTAAAACAGAACTACTACAAAAAGAGAAATTGTCAAAGATCAAAAGATTATTGGTTTAAAAAGAGAAAAAAATTCATCCTTAAAAGTATCAAAATTGAAGCAATAATTAAATATTAAGCATAAACTTAAATAAATATTTTGAATGCTCTGCGCTTCAAGTTAAATTTATATTTATAATGCTGTTTTTATTGCAAAACTTGAATTTTATGAAATTTTAAAAGTGATATTTATTAAAATTTTGTACAGCAATGCTGATTTGTAGAATTTATATTCAATGTCTTTAAAATTAAGACAATATATTTCAAAACAAAATTTTTCTTATATACGGTTAATTTTTTTTAATATGTATGTTTCTATTTAATTTTCAGTTTATTTGAGTGACACTTGAAAGAACTATTCTGTTTTTAAAATAAATATTTACAGATATTATTCAATTTTTAATGCATAATTTTATCGACTTTAAAATAAAACACGGACTTTAAAAGGCTCATAAATTCTTTCAAGCTCACTATGAAATTTTAGAAATAAATATTATTGCAGTGTGTATTTTTTTCGATTTTTATCGAAATGTATCCGAAGGAGATGAAAAATATAATAATGTGTAAAAAAACATACATTTTTTCGAATGATATTCAATGTTATTTCACAATCATAGTTTAAAAAGGATTTATTCTCAGAAGATGTAATTCTGTAGTAAATTCTTAAACAAGTCCCATTGATCATCATGGTTTTTTTTAAATTTTTGATTTTCCAGAAAAAAAAAATAGAATTTATAAACTTTCGCAAAATCGTGTTATTGAATCATTCATCATCCTTTCAAACAATCATTATCATTGGCTTGGTAGAATTTAATGTATGCTTGAGTTGATGTTATCTAAATTATATTATTCTATAGTCTAAGTTATATTATGCTATTCTTGAGTTAATATGATTGGTAGAATGCAATGTATGTTGAGTTAATGAATTAACGATTTGTTGTTTTGATTCAATGCTTACAATCTTTATTGCTCAAAATATTACAATAGTTGGTGATTATAATAGCTGATGGCTATATAATTTCAAAATATTATTTAAATTTAAAAATATTATTTTTCAAATAATATCTTTAAGTATTATTTAAAAATTATTATGAAAAAAATTTTGCTTTCGCCAATAGTTTTTATAATTCTTTAGGAAAGTGCGTTTTGCTCTTGATTTTTCTTACTAGGACACCTTTTGACTAGATCATTAGTAAAACCAATATCACGAAGAAGTAGTTGTCATCATGTTCTTTTTACGACTAACTCATTCATAACTATTGTCTTAATTTCAATTTCAATACAGTTATGATCACTGAAGGAAAAATAATTTTGTCGCATCATAATACGATAAGAGGAAAAATATCACAAGTTGTTACAGTTTTTACTACCAATCATTTAAAATGTTGTGGCGTTTATTAAAGTCTATTCAAGAAAAAAAAAGCATTTGACACGTGATCACATTAATGTGAATACAATTTTCTCTCATTGATAATTAATCGTTATTTTTTTCATTTGATAATGATTGGTATTAATTTTATATAGACATATTAAGATTTCATATAGAATTGATATAGATATATTAAATGAATTGAATCAACTTTAGATTTTATGAATGAATTCTTATTACATTAGCAACTAAGAGAAGTTACAATAGTTAACTATCAGAATAATGTTCACTTTCAAAGAAGTTTAGAGTTTCAATGTTCTAATATTACATATAATACATCATTTCATATATTACGAATATATGATTAGGTTCAATGCAATTTATGTCGTTATTTCATTATAATATATTAAGTCTTGGATGTAAAGATATTTATTTCAACATTTGACACTAACTTTCAAATTCTGGTTTATTTCAAAGAATAGTTAATGTTGATTAAATATTTTTATAGTTCTGAAATGTTTACATTTCTTCAATGCGAAAAAAAAATTAAAAAAACAATTATTCGTTTGAAACGAACTAATTAATTCCCAGTTTAGGCAATTCATAATTAAGAAAACTTATCAATAATAAGAACTATAAGTTAAATTAAAGATATTACATTTGTTTAATAATTATACAAATAAATAACTCTTTTCATAAAGCTCTATTGAAATATTTTAATATTATTTCGATTGAGAAGCATGCTAAACAATTTATGCTTCTTTCACTAGAGGTATTTGTTAGGTAATGTTTGGAATTTTTTTTTATTTCATTAAGCATATTACAGCACTTTATTAATTAATATTTATAAAATACTTTCTTTCAAATCATCTAACTTTATAACTCCAGTCAAACAACGTGCCCATATTCAAGATTTCGTTCTTGAAGGTTTTTTTTAATAGAAATCAATTTATTTATGTATTTTTCTATTAATTTTTGATTTTTTTTCCAATTAATAAAGTTTGAAATAGTCTCGTTTTTTCAAAAATATTTTTCATAATTTTCAGCGTAAGTTACATATAACATTTGCTTCAATCATCCTCGAACATGTTCCGCACTATAATATTACGACTAAAATTCAGACGAAAATTTATCCCCTTTGGAAAAATAAAATAAAGTTTATAAAGCAGACGAAAGGAAAATCATTTTAATTAAATGTTTTGTTGAATACAGACTACATTTACATTTATGAAGATAAATGCATTTCCAAAAAAGATTTTCAAATTATACTTAAATACGTAAATAACTAGCGAAGGAAATATTTTATAATTTTTAGATCAACTGAAAACTTATGTCAATAATATGAACAATAATACTTATGGACGATTCCCTCTAACTTCATCAGATTATTATTATTTTTTTTGAATTTTCTTTTTGCCAACAGACTGCTGCGCTCCCTAGCAACAATAAAAGGAAAAGGTTTTGTGGTATGGTACTCTACGTATTATAGTTTAGTGTCTCTGACATACTTTTGCTTACTTTTATACAATTATGGACGCAGCATGAGTAAATAATACTTGTATGAAATTTATGTTTTAAACTTAAGTTTTTTTTTGCATTAAATCAATAAAAGTTATTGAGTAAAATTAAGATTGCGTCAATTTATACTAATTATTTTAAATTTCTTCATGTTGTGTATTTGTGTTAAAATATAAATATTTTTAATCAATTCCAAATTGTCTTATACGAAATTTTGACTCTAGCTTTTATTCTCACTCTGTAAAAGATTCCGGATCAAATAACGGTAAGAAGTACTGACACTTTGTGTGCATCATCCAAAAAAATTCATTTTGTGCTAAAATATTTTACCATAATTTTTTCAGTAATATTTATTTGATTATAGTGATTTTGTGATTGTATGGTAATTATTACTGTAAAAATTACGGCATATCAATTTTTTTGTTAATTAGCATGTTCTGGTAAAAATGGATTTTATGATAAAAAGAATCGGCACCCTGAGTGCTGGTATTTTTTATCATAATTCATACGGAATTTTTTACACTGTGAAATTTCGCATTATTCTTACAGTGTGAAGTTGTAGAATTTTTTTAAGTGATTCTGTCACATTTTCATTTAACTCTGTTTATTTCATTCTATCATGTCATAAATTCTATTATAAGCAGAGAAAAGAAAGAAAAAAACTATATTAATTTTTTTTTACATTCTCCTAATAGTTCGCAAATATTATGCGTAAGAAATATTATTTGTGATATGTGTTAATGCCATTTATTTATTTTATTCATTATTAAAATGAATTTGTGGAGTAGAAAAAAAGTTAATAATAAATATTTTAATTTATTTTAGTCGTCATTAACACATAATTTTCTTAAAAAATAAACATTAAAATTTTTTATAAAACAAAAGCAAAATAAATAATTAAGTTTAGCTAAGCTATAACAGTAAATTTCATAAATTGAATTAAAAATAATAAAAGAAACAATACACTCATCAATCTAACTATAATATTATACTAATTAAGCTTTTCATAATAGCATGGAGCCTAAACTTTTTAGAAGATAGAGAGAGGTTTGCTATTTTACCGTACTTAAATTAAAACACGTCATTTTTTTGTTTAGGCATTGTAATCTATTTATATATATAAGTCTGTGATCAGTAGTGACTTTATGATTTAGAACTGGATTAAATTTATTCGGAAAAGGCGGGAAAAAAACAGGCTGTGGTGATTTTTACATAGTCGAAACTACTCTACAGTTTGTTGTTTACTGTCTCAATCATATTTTTGTTTACTTCTGTTTGATGACATTCAAAGCATAAACAAATAATTATTCTCTATGACTTATAGTTCTAAGTTGAGTTTTTTTTCTCACTCCAATAGAAATTGCAGATTCAGGATTCAATTGAGTGAGTTTATGTTAGTAGTTTGAATTTAATTTCATATTGTGCATTTACAGATTGTGTTGTTAATGTTTGCGTGCATCCCAATCTTTTATCTTAGATATTAGTTCTATTTTTAAAAATTAGTGTTTCTGTCATGATTTTATTTACTTCATTTTATTCATACCATTATACGAAAAATTATTTTATCAATGGAGAAAAATAAAACAGTCTACATTGTTACTTTATAGGAAAATTATAAGCAGTAGCTCTTACCGGTATTTATTATTCCTTTGGTGCAAAAAGATAAATTGTGCATACCAATCATCTGACTTTAAAAATTAAAAAAATAAAGAGAATTTAAAATTTTTTGATCAAATCGGAATTTATCTTAGTTGTTAAGACAAATATGTAAAATGTATTAACACTAGAATTATTTAAAGTAAAAACATTCGAGCATTTTATAAATTTAAAATAAAACATTTAACTACACGAATATAAAGATTTTTTTATAAATTCACTTAAAAATAATAAATTCGTCATCTAAGTAGCAGTTTAGTTTTTTACCCTATCGTGGTGCTGAATCAGATAGTGGGCCTCTGTTGCCAAATTTTGTGATTTAAAAAGAGCAAGAGAAGAAAAAAAATTTTGGTATTGATAGTATAAAAAATTTTGAGAAGCTTAGTTAGAAAAAAAACACGGAACAATTTATCCTTTTTCTTTAAAAAAAAACATTTTATTTAGATACTATTTAACAGTTTGAAAATTAAAATTTTAAGTTAATAATAATCTTCTTAGGAGTTCTCTAGTTTTACTTCTGTACAAACTTAAAATTCTAGAGGCTATTTACTTTAATTCAGATGATTTGATTAGCTTTAATTTAGATGAGCGAATATTATTTTGACTATCTATCAGTCTTTTCACATTGAAATACCGTGTTATTCGTCATCATTTTTCTTAATATAAATTGTTAGAATCCTTGTCATAAATGAAGTGAAGTAAGTACATTAGGGTTTGCAAATAAATGTTTAAGTTAGGCAGGAAAAAAACTTTTCCGAAAACTGACAAAAATATTTTTTAGGAAATAAGAATTCAAAACACCAAAATCAGATTTATTCTCTGTCAAAATCTGAGCATCTGTTTAATAATAACTTATCTAATTTTATCGCGCAAGGCAAAAAAAAAAAAAAAAGATTTTAATGCCTTTAATGCACTTTTCTTAAAAATTTCTATTTTTTTAATTTTTAGCTTGCTTCCACATCAATTTTCAACTCCTATTGAATATATTTACTTGCTTTCATTTAAAAAATTCTAAAAATATACAATTTGAATAACAATTATGGAACAAACTATACATTAGCTTTTGAACTGCTAGCAACAAATAAAATTAGTAAAAATAAATTGCTAAGTATGTCCAAAAAAGTCAAATACATGATAACTTGCAATTTTTAATAATTTATTTTAACAATTAAACTAATCGATACGTATTGACTTTCAGATAGATTTACTTTGATACATTTAAATCTCTCGGAAACGCTTTTCAAGTTTTAAAGTAGTTTTATTCATTCATAAATCTTTTGAAACTATTTTGAAGTTTGAAATTAATGAATGCTTCGTTGAGATATTAAACGACTTATGCAGTCCTTAAATCCTTTGAATAATCTTTTCACCGTAAGTCTTCACTTTGGGTGATTACCTGATCTTCAATTCAACTCAGATTGTCTTATTCATTAGCCATTTTGTTATTTTGACGAAATGAGGCTAAATTTTGTTCGAGTCACAAAATTCCTCCTACCGAATATTGCTTTTTTTCGAATCTATGATTTATTTTAATTAAGAGATAATTGAAAATAAGAAATTTGGAATCAAAGTTTCAATTATAACTAATAGTAATTTTTTTTAAAAAAATTACTCAATTATTTAAAGCAAAACATTCAAAATTGCTCGTAAAAATAAACTAGATTTCGGGATTTGAATTTAGAGAAACTAAAAATATGATTCTTTATAATCATTTTGAAATACTCATCAATTTGAAAGTAATGTTTGAAATTTGAAAGCTGCTTTGGTCGCAAAATACTTTTTTCCAGTTATAGCTAACTTTCCCGAATCTAATATCTATTTTAATTAAATGGAGATAATTGAAAAAAAAAGTTTTTTGGAATTAAAGATTCAATTAAAATTAAAAGTAACCATTTTAAGCAAGCATGGAATTATTTAAATCAAAACATTTCAAAATCTTTTTAGAAATAAACTAAATACTGAGATTGGATTTTAGAGGAACTAAAATTCTGACTCGTAATAATCACTTCAAAATACTCATTAACTGGAATGTAATGTTTGCAATTTAAACGTTGCTTAAATGGATAAATTCTTTCTAAAAATACTGCTATTTTTCCGCATCTATGATCTATTTCAATTAATTGAAGGTTATTGAAAAAATAAAAGTATGTGGAATCAAAGATTCCAAATTTGTTTATTTTTTGAATTGAAAAATAAAATTTAAAGAATAAAAATTCCAAAAAAAAACACTGAATCATTTAACGAACATTTAAAAGTGCTCTTAATGAACTAGATGCTGGGATTTGCTTTTAGAGGAACTAATTATGAATCGTTATAATCACTTAGGAATGCTTATCAATTTGAATGTATTGTTTAAAACTTGAAAACTGTTTAGATTTCTAGACTCTTTACAAAATATCTGCTGTCTTTGCTGAATCTATGATCTAAGTCGAAGCAATTGAAAAAAATGGATGTATTTAAAATCATAGATTCAATTCAAATGCTTTTAAAAAAAAGTCTTGATTTATTTAAAGTAAAACATTTGAAAGTGCTGTTAAATAAACTAGATGAACTAATTATGAATCGTTATAATCCCTTTAAGATGCTCTTCAAATCGAAAGTAATATTATCTTAAAACTATGTTTTTTTAAATCTGAATTTAATGTTTGCTTCTTTTAGGCACTAAACGTGTTAAGCAGTTCGTAAATCCCTTGAATAATCTCTTTTCTGTAAATCTTCACCTCGGACGATTACCTGACCTTCAGCAACTCAACTCAACTCATTTTATTCATTAGCCATTTTGTAATTTCGGTGCAATGCGAAAATACGAACTGTTGTTTGGGTCGTAAAATTCTTTCACCAAATACGATTCGATGATCGATTTTAATTAAGTAGAGTTCATTTAAAAAAAAGAAGGAACAAATTTTGAATCAAAGAAAAACGAATGCCATTTACTAAATGTTGCATTTCATTTCTTTTTTAATATTCTTTTTTTTCATTCTCCTTTTTAAAAACTCGAAGAAACGTTGGATCTCATCAAATTCAACGTGAAATCAATAATCTGGGAATGTTTTCTAATGATGCGTTTGCGCAAATGTGAAAGTTGTAAATGAAGCAAAAGCTTTTGTTTCTTTTACTTCTTTTGATATCAGAGCATATCGAATCGTTGCTATGTTTAAAAACTTCAACAATCCATTCCTGAGCATTTAACATTTTCAATATTTACTTTCCCAAGCAAAACTATCTCTTTTAATCTTAGCACGCATTAAAGTATTTTTGGAAACATTTATGATATTTTCGTTCTGCTTATTTACTTTAATTACATTTTCTCTTTAAAACATATTTGGGGAAAACATCCCAATTTCTACGATTACTACACTGAGAAGAAAATATGGTCAAATCAACAAGAATATGGTATAATTAACCGTTTCTATGGATCTATGGAACAACAAAAGCTCGGAAGATCTTACCAAAACGCTCTGGTACTGAATTTGCCAAAATTAACATTAAAATATGGTTTTATTATCATGCTGTTGGATAGTAAACGTGGTAAAATCGGGTACTTTTTTCATGATACCTCAGAGCATGGCATTAAAATCATCTATTTGGTTAAATTTACTTTTTAGTTTTATATTTTTTAACTAAATGTGTGGCAACAAGAGCCATAATTTTGAAAACCATAATTTCTGGGAAACCATTACTATGCGAACGAAAAAATTACCAAATAAATTGTTTAAACACCGTATGTTTAATTATGCTTTTTTCTTAGGTTATTAGCATACAATACGGTAATTATACCAAATTGTTTTCGTCGAGTGATCAGTCATTCACTCATGCATAAATTCATATCTTAATCAATTAATAATTAATTGTTACTGATAAAAATTTTACAATGCATTAAGTTCTGTACGGAACCTGTGAAATTTAGAGAAGAATCTACTCAAATTAGTTCTGACTGAAATTAAGAGTCTTCATAAATCAGTAAGAGATAAGATAATATTTCTTGTAAATTCAAGAAAGTTACCTACGCTTGGAAAATATGAGTACTTATTTATAAAATAACAGGAAACAATAATAGAACATTGATTATTTATTTTAATTTCTTTTTTAAATTTCTTATTGTTATTTAATGCAGCTCTGATTCAGTGATTGGATTTGCGCGTTCTAGGACTCAATCCCAATGGTTCAAGGGGATGATTTCAAATATGCTAAGTCGCACAGTGGACTGATCGTTAAGACACGGTTCAAAGCAGATCACTGAAGTCAAGCATCACTGACTGCGGTCAGTGTGCGGGTGGGTGACCACTTGGATCAGTCTGCGCAGGGACCGAGGGCATGCGGTATTGGTCCTCGTTAAAATGTGCTACCGTAAAGTGCTCGACTTCACGTGCAGGTCGTCCGAAGCGGGTGTGCCATTCCCTCTACAAATCTGCCTCTGAGGATCAAAATTGTGATGGCATGTCTTCGGATCATTCTCAGGGATGCTTCCCAGACCGTTGCCAATCGCCCATTGTGAAAACCTAGTGCGACGCAAATGAACTACAACAACAGCAACAAATATGCTAAATAATTAGTGCAGATTATAATATAAGCTATGAAGTAAGATACAAAGACGTACTTTTTCCGAATTAACATACTTTTCTACTAATTCCCAAAATATTGGTAATCCGTAATTTGGTAAGTATGCTTCCCTTAGCTTGGTTAGGAGAGCGATTTAAAGATTGGACCCATTTAATGTTAATTTTACTTCTTGCAAAACTTGAAAAGTTTTTAAGCAAATTGAAAAGTATGCGTATACAATTTAAAAATTTATTTATCCAAAGATAATTGCGTGCAAAAAAAAAACTTTGAGTAAAAATGTATTATTTTTCATTATAATATTTAATTTAGTAAAAAAAAAATTAACTGTAACAATCTTTTCTATCATTTTAAAGAATGTCATTTTACATGACAACATATAAAATTTGAGCAAAATCGCTCAAATAGTTCCGGAGAAATCAAATTTCCAAAATACGTTTTTCTTTATATTTTTAACATATTAAAGTCTCCCTCTTGAACCATTTAGATTGAGTCTCAGAATGTGAAGATTCGATCATTAGATCAAAAGTTTTTCAGGATGGTCGGTTTTTGTTTTTGTGCACTCTATGGAACATTGTTAAAAACGTTTGTTCCTTTTTTCATTGTTAAATATCATCTGTAAATTAAATAAGGAAATTTTTAGAGTTAGAAAGTATTTTATATTGAAATTTGAGCACTAGTGCAAAAAAAATTATTAATGTAAAGTTTCTTTTTAGACTTAAAATTTTGAGTAAAAAAGAAACCTTCTTATCTCACACCTTCTATGTCGCCAAAACAGCCAATCATGTCTAAGATATCCATCACTCACTTTCAGACAGATCTTGCAAAGTAGTCATTGAAGTCCCATTTTTCAAAGAGTAGTCTGGGGAACTGATAAAACGATTTGCAGATAGTTGGCGTGGCCGCAAGATGGATGAAGCAGATTTCTGGACATGGCAGAAGAGGAATTTCGTTCCACAAGCTGCTCGTCTCTGGAAAAGAGAGACCACGGAATTTTCCAACTGCCTCCCTAATGGAAGTGGTATGCTTGGACGGATGATTCCTTCTTCACACCCATTTGGTCCTGTGGAAAATAGTTTCCTCGTTTCATTGATACTGCCATAGAAAACAGATTTGTAGTTTGAATGAAAATTGGCGAGAATCGTCTGTGAAACTTGAGCCAAAAAGTGTGGATTTATATGAAAATATAGTTTAATGGATTATTTTGATTTTATTATTTTTGCGTTTTTATCGAAATAGGAAATAATGTCCATACATAAGCAAAAGAGTTAAATTGGATTTGCTATTTCGAAAGAAGGCATTTATTTTACCACTTTTTTTCCTTTATATTCTTTTAATTAAAAAATTCATTAAAGTAGACTTTTTATTTAACTCAGTTAATTAATGTTTAAAAACATTTTGATAACTGAAATGATATTTTTTAAATAATATAAATCATATATTAATTCATTATGTGAAACAAAAGTTTGGCTCATAAATAATAAATTTCGTTATTATTCAGAAATATCTAAGGCAAAAAAAAAATATCTTAGAACTTTAAAAATGATTTTACCTACAATTGGGTATTTGCAAGTTAGGAAGAAGTAAAGTGATCATGCCTAAACAAGTGATTAAAATCAGATTAAATTGGATGCCTTTTTTTGACGTCACCATATTCGCGAATCTTATTGGCTTCTGAATAGAAAAAATACCACGATTTTCCTACAATGACTCATTTTCAGGTATCAAATAGGAGTATTGAATCAAATTATGAAATAAGTAGTATTTTATAAAGAGTAATTGATCATGATGTACTTTTTCGGTAATTTGCTTTAATCAGTATTGTAATTCAAATTTAAACACAAGTACAGTGAACAAAGCAAAAAAGGAGAACTCCCAGAATAACTTTTGAGGTAATGATCAGATTTTCATGTAGTAGAAAAGAATCTTAATGATTCTAAAACCAAGCCTTTAATATGCTAATTAATTAGTATAAGTAATTTTTCAATTAAAACTTTTTAATTTAAAAACGTACTTTTTCTGACTAAACATGAATTTATTTATGGAGATGATAGGTATGATAGGTTTGTGGAGATGATAGGTTTGTTAATCCTCAAATGGGGGAAGCCAGCCTCATTCAGCATGAGCAGGAGAGCCTTTGAAAGTTTGGGCATCTTAAAGTAATTTTTTTTTTTGCATATTTAGCCATCGCAATAAAGTATTATTTTTAATTTTTTATTGCTCAAAAACTATTTTCTTTCTTTTGCTTTTCGAAATTTGTATTTGGGCTCCTAAAATTTACAAAAAATATAATGAAGGAAAATTTTGTATGCTTTAAAATACAAATTTATTTAAAATTTTTTTTAAAGAATTCCAAAAATATTCTTTACATGGATTTATCTTTATTTAAAGAGTTTTACAATTTGTGCTGAAAGTTAATGATTTATATAAAGATTTCATATAGTGAAATACGAAAAAGATTAAACTTAACATCAAGGGTAACCAAACCTCGATCCCTATCCTGTCTAAGCAATTGTTACCATATTTTTCAGATAGTGGATACTCTCCATATTTTGAGGATAAAGCACATCACTAATATTTCAAAAAAAGGCAAGTTTATTAAAAAAAAATGCAATTCAGAGATTGATTTCATAACTTATTAATTAGTATTTTCAAGGTGAAGTTCTAGCGCCATTAAGATTCAGTCACAACACAAGTAAATTCGATTATTACACGAGAAGTAATTAAAATATACTGTTTTATTTATTTTGGAAATTTAATTATGTCTAGACACTAAACATATCCACATCTAAACATAATTATCTTAAAATTAAGAGGTTAAAAATTAATTAATGTATCTCATAAAATTGTCTCAAAACTTGGAAATAAATAGTTTGCACGGCATATAATTTTATTATGTGTAATCTTCATATCATTTTACAATTAAAATAAATTTTGATTAGTTTTATAATTACTCATTGATATAATTTCCCATGGTAACCCTAATTCCAAATAAAATTACCTTCTTTGGAAAAAATTTTAAGATTATCTAAAAAATCCTTGAAGTGGACTTTGTAGAAATGAATACGTATTAACTTAAATAAATTGGATTAATTTTGTAACAAACCATCCTTTAAGCCCACTGGGGTCTTTGTGGAGCTGACCCGGTTTTCTCTGCAAGAACTTTTGCGAATGTTGTTAGCTCGAGTTTTAGGACTAAGGCTTAAAGATGACTTGTCCACCTCTTCCAAGAATTTTGATCATTCTTTTTTTATAATTTTATTTTTTAAATATTTTTTTCTACTTATTATCCTTGTGGAGTGTTGTGTATTTGTTTAATTACATCTTGCATAAAAAGTGTTATTTATTTTGAAATTATTTAGATTGCTGCTTAACCATAACACTACACTGTTAGAAATTTCCCGGAATCAATTGTTACATAGCAATTTATTTAATTTTAATTTTTTAAAATTTTTTGAAAAATACTAGAAAACATGTGATGTTGAAGCATCTTTTACTTCTTTTTAGTGATATTTTTCAAAAAGACTAAAACAGAATTGAAATATTTAAAATAGTTGCGAAAATTTATTATTATTTTTTATCAAAAGTTACAATTCTGAGTTTACGGTACATATGTAGTTAATTATAAACGAAATAAAATTTTAGTAGAAAAATACATAAAAAATTTTTTTGCAGAAAATTTATTTATTCTTTGTGATACCAAAAATAAAAAATAAGAAAAAATATTTAAAAACAGCTTTAAACCAATTATATTTCAGTCATTTTCGTAAAGAACGGAGTTTTTCCATAGAAAAATTAATACCCAAGATATTTTGTGACAAAAAGTTTTTTTAATATTTTCTTATAAGCATAAATGACACACTTCTTTGAGGGAAATTTTGAAGATTAGAAATGAGTTTATTCTACAGAGGCAAGTGAAAGATTGTTCGTTTTATATTTTCACACTGAATTGAGACAAATCTCGAGATGATCAAACTTATAGTTTATAAGTTATAAAGCTTTTATGTATAAAATTGTACTTGCTCCTATTTACGCTTCTGATATTGCACTCCAAGCAAGTAAAATATTGTTTCTTAAGTATTTTCTTGAGTTGAATTGAATATTGTTCACAGATCAAAAATAACAATAGTTCAAAAGTTACTGGATTTCTTCAGAATAAAAAGGGATTTTTTGGACTAGTACTAATGTAAATACTCTAAATGCTATCCAAGAATCAAAGGAACATGTAAGGTATAATTCCCGCTGTAATTTTTGGAACTAAATTGAATGAGACTGATTCTGAGACCATCAGATTAATTGTTTAGAATTAATGAGAGTTTTATTTAAAAAAAAATATTTTTGTATTTGCATATATTTTCACATCTTATAACATACGAATGAAGTATTGTTTCTTATGTTGTTTTTCTCGTTTAAACGAATGAGATCAAAAATGAATCAAAAAGGTTAATATTTCAAAAACTGAAATAAATTTTCCCCTTCTATTCGAAGTGTACAATTTTTGAATTGCACTTAAAACAAAGAAAACCAACATGCCTTCAATACTATTTATCCTAACAATTCAGTATAAAGGATTTTATTGGAAAATTTACTTCAAATGTTCAGATAATCCTAAGATAGCAAAATTAAAAGTGTACTAAGCATGCCAAAACTGGTACTTTTTAAGCAAGAAAACTCTTGCAAGTTTCGAGCGAGTTGACTCGTGTATAACTTCATTCAGCGAAAAATACATTGGAGATAATGTCTTACTTGTTTAGACAGCAATATTAGGTGTGTAAGTTATATTTATAAAAAAATCCGTAAGGTTTCTGGCTCTAAACCAGCAAATCTTCTGCTTTACCATAAAAACCTAGTAGGTAAATACGTGACGTCAACTGTTTTCTACTTCTACCATACAGGAATAATTTTTCTCTGAAAAATTTACGAAGAAAATCAGTAGTCAAAATTGTTTTTAACCATAACAACACAAGTTTTTTTTCTGTAATTTCACTGGACTAAATTTTAAACATAGGAAGTTTAAATCTAGATAACTTTTCAGTACCTTTTTCAGATTAGAAATTAATTAAAAAATTCATGTTTCCAGACCAGTTGACGTTTGCCCTATAATTAGCTGTTGCTTCAAATTTATTTTAAGATTTTTTTAGCTCCAAAAAGTGTTTCTTAAGAATGAAAAGTTAAAAATGGGTTCTAAAATTTATCCTTTATAAAACTAAATTATCAAAACTTGTGCTTTTTTCCTACTTTTATATACTATTTTTGAATAAAAGTTTAAGCTGTAAGAAATATTTTTCTTGTATTATTGTTCGGTGGTGTAATTTGTTGGTAATTTGAAAGTTAGTTTTACACATTTTTTTTGCTTGAAATATAAAAGCAGTAATACAAAGTAATATGCAATATAGTACCAAATATAGGTGATTTATTAATTATTGACTACAAGATAAGTGTATTTTAAAACAATTATTTTTATGTTAATGGTTAAAAGCATTTTAAGGAAAAAATTTAGTTTGTAAAATAATATTTATTATATTTGTTCAAAAATATCACCCTTTCCCTTGAAACGTAGCTGTCATCAAGTAAAGAGACAAACTTTTCTGAAACAAAGCAAGAGAGTTGGTAAGTAGGTTGAGATAAGTATAGTGTAGCCAAAGATTTCTCGAACTTGATCAATGATCAAAAAATTCAAGCTTGCTTGTGTATTTATATCTTTTTAATGGTTTTATTTTGTTGGAATCAGTTGAATATTTACCATACACTTTTACTTTTATATATTGCGATAGTTTTATTTAATTTCTCTGTATACATAGATCAGGGTTTTTGGCTGACGGGGGTACAGAGTGGCATTTTCATAATGATGCACTTAACAATTCAGGATGGGCTACAAGAATTTCCTTCAAGACTTGTTAAATGTGTTTCATTGTTAGCATAAAGTAATTGTTTTAATTTTGCAGTTTTAGTGCTATGTAGAATGCAAAAATTGTCAGTACAAAACTTCTAAGAAAATATCCGTTTACAAATCAGGCGTCAGTAGCCTGGATATATAATGCAAATTAATTTAAAAATTGAAATTTTTTTAAGAAAAATAGCTTTGAAAAGAATCTTTGTCTCAAAATTACATAATACAACTAATATGCAATGCAAATTGACATAATAATTAAATTTTATCTCATTTTGCTTCTTGATATTCCTTGAAAAAAAAACTAGGTTAAAAAAATTAAAGAGACTTTGAAAAAAATAATTGAGAAAAGGAACCTTTACTCAAAAATTAGGTGGCAAGGGACTTATTTTACTACGCAAATGAACAAAACAATAAAAACTTTTATAAAATAAAATATTTTCTATTAAAAATTCTGTTTCAAAATTATGTGACAATAATAATGCAAATTAATATGATAATTAAAATTTCAAATAAATAGCTTTTAAGAGAAGCTTTGTTTAAAAATTATGCGTCAATAGCCTTTATATACGGGACAATTTAATATAATAATTCAAAATTTAACTGAAATAACTTCGAAAAGAATTTTCTGTTCGAAATTAGGTGACAAATAGCCTTCATAGACAAAGCAAATTAATGTAATAGTTAAAATTTGAACTGGAAGCTTCTAAGAAAATCTTTGTTTAAAAATTATGTGACAGTAGCCTTAATGCAAAGTGTAAATGGTTATAATAATTAATATTTTCAATAAAATAACTGATAAGAGAATCTTTGCTTAAGCAGTTGACAAAAATAACTTGAATATACAATGCAAATTAATACAATGATTTAACTGAAACAGTTTCTAAGGAAAACATCGTTTAAAAATTATTTGATTAGTAGCTTTAATATGAAATGCTAATGATTATAATGTTTAAATTTTTGACTCGATTATTTATTATTATTACTATTTATTATTATTACTATTTATTATTTTAATAGCTTCGAAGAAAATCTTTGTTAAAAATTGTGCAACAATAACCTTTATATACAGTGAAATTTAACATAATAATTTGTAGGGTATCTACCACTACAAAATTACGATTACAATTCATTAGTATATAAGACATGTTAACTCGAATCTATGATGGGTACCTTTTCATAGAAGAAGATTGACATTGTCGATAACAGCCACTATTGCCACATTGGTGATCTTCGGACGTGATTTGAGCACGCCTACGTTAGCAGAAACGCCCATTTCGATATGAATACGCCTATCTTGACAGTAACGTCCACTTCTATCTAGAAACGCCTACTTCGATGGATGATCCACATTGAACAGTTGACTTGCTAATTGTGACTGCGACATTATTCACCTCCTCGCACTGTTGCTACTCAGTCTCGTCTCGATCACGCACAACGTCGACTAGCATACATACACTCGACTGCTAAGGGCAACACAGTATTGACAACGACCGTGTTCTTAATACAGCTCTCACGATCAGCAAAAGAATGGTGATCCTAATACAGCTTTCCCGGCTTCTCACAAAAACGGGCAATGAATCAACTAGTAGTATCTGTGCATAGAATTCTATCACAGATATAATTCTGGTGGTTGAGTACTGTAGGGTATCTACCACTACAAAATTACAATTCATTAGTATATATAAGACATGTTAACTCGATTCTATGATGAGGTACCTTTCCATAGATAAAGGTTGACATTGTCGATAACAACTCTCCCCACAAATTCAATATTTAACTAAAACAGCTTCTAAGGGAATCGTTGGTTTAGAATTTGGTGATAATCGCTCGCTAATATAGTTATTCAAATTTGAACAAGAACAGATTGACAATATTTTCATTAGCTAAAAATAAAATTAGCTTAATAAGGAATTAAAACTGAATACTTTGCTTATGAAAAATTTACACCCGCCTAAATTTCCCTTTATCTTAACTCAGAACTAGACGTCATCTTCACCTAATAGGAAACTCAGCCAAAATCGATTACTTCATACCAAAATCAATTTAGAGCTTATATTCCGCTGCACGATCAAACTGTTGTGTGGTGAGATACGAATTCGAGCATGTTTAATATAGAGAACCGATAACCCTGTCCAAGGCATTCAATAAAGTATTGATAAATCTCCTAGACCTTCTCACCTTGTAAATAGTTTCTAGTATTAAATCATAACTATTTGGATAGAATCTATTGAAGCGATGTGGAATAATATCCAACGGGTTTGTTAAACCACTGTGATATACCGTCACAAATAGAACGTGAAGATTATTTGGAAGATTACAGAGAGTGCATAATCTGATTTATGTAGTTCTATTTATTTGTAATTGTGCGTTAAAAATATTAATCTATCTAGTAAATTGAGTGTGGTCATTGATAATCGTTATGCTATTCTTTCACATAATATGTTTTTAATTCGAATTTATTAAGGAAAAACTCTGGTAAAATCATCGAATTCTATAGTAATGACATTTCCGGTAAAGGAAAAACATATTTCAGGTAGTGAAAATCAAAATATACGGTATATAAACCATTCATTTAGTATATTTTTCTGTTCCAATATGATACAGTTTATCAAAATCTTGTTTTAAAAATTATAGTTCTTTTTGCCTTACATCGAGTAAAAAACACAGAATTGAAAGTTAAATTTTTTCCTGCTCTGAGGTTTAAAAAATTACGAAACATTTACCAAATTAAATTACATATTATAAAGCCATATTTCATTGTTTATTTTGACAAAATCATTACCAAAGAAATTCATCAAAATAACCGAGCTTTTTGTCACAACCATGCAGTCAGAGATATGGTAAATTTTACTATATTCTAGTGGATTTGAGCATATATTTTTCCGGGTGATTAATTCAAAAAATAAGCCACAGTTTTTTTTAAATATCAACGGATTTGTAATGAAGAAAAAGGTATTGGACTTGAAGCCATGATCACCGTGTGAAACCCTCTTTTTAACCCATGTCACTTCAGAATTCCTGAAATGCGCAAAAAGATTTTACTTTTAATCATTTTTTCTTTAAAGACGGCAACCAGCTTTCTATAGGTCGCGAAACTGTGTGTCCTATATAAGATAACTAGTTAGACTATGTAAAACTCAATTTAAATGTATTTTTAAAAAAAAATCAGGATTTGAAGTTCATTTGCTTTCATATAATTAAAGAAATTTCCAATTCTGATGAGGGGTTATTCTGATGTTCTTATAATATAAAAACGATTTTTGCGTATATATTTTGGAGCTTGAGTATTTTTTGTGTATGCTTTTTTATACTATTTTTGTCGCTATTTTTATTTTACAGTTTCTCTTTGTTTGACACTATAGTTTTTAAATAGTATTGTCAGTCGTAACCTTTTACAAAAGAAATAACGCAAAATTCTACAAAAACTAATTCACCATTTTATTATTCTTTTTCATCCATTGTTCAAAAACCAAAACAAAAAAAAAATCATATCTATAATATCAAGCTTTTAGCTCGCCACATCAGAAAATGCGTGTTATTACATCACGTGACCCTGACAAGTATATAATTAATTTACAGTCTATTAAAAGCGAAATCAATCTGAATTTTCTTTTCTTTGCAAAACAAGTTCAAATTTAATTTAGTGCCTCTGGTCTTTTCTCCGAAGGAATTCTGTTTTTAAATGAAGCGTTTACAGGATACAAAACATGCAGAATAGAAAGAAAACTATTTAAAAACTAAAGATTGTCGTCCTATAACTTAATATTCTGATTTTTGGAGGAAAAAAACAATAAGATTTTTCTTTTAGTTTCAGTTTCGTACAAAAATCGACGTTGTCCCGAGACAGGCTTTAAATTGCCCTTAAATAAAAGCATAATTAGCCTCGATATTTTTTCATTTTTCGTTTGTTACAAAATGCACATTTTTATTAATTAGAAATTTTCCGAAAAAAAAGAAAACACCCAGCTTCATAAATAGTTTCTTCAGTAAATTCACATTTACTACTAATTAAAAAGGAAAGCTGTTCTTGAGGGCCCAATTAAGGCTTTTCTAAAGTTCGGAAAAATCTAGATTACCATCTAGAATTCGTAAGAGCTTTCAGTTTTTTTTCTCATTTCTTTACGAACAGCAGAAAAAATAACCAATTGACTACTGATGAGACACTTACGCGTTCATTTAACTTAATTAGGATTCAAATCTTCCCCCTAATTCAGAATTAATAATCTGCACTTAAAAAACTTTTTTCACGAAATCTAGAATATCAATTTTAAATATTTGTTTTGTGAAATTTTATCAAAACTGAATATTTATATAAGTTATACATTTTTATTTAAATAATCATTTGTGATTTTAAATGAAAGCATGCTTTTAGTGTAGGAAAAACTTCAATATTTATTCTAAAGGAAGCAGTAAAGGATTAACTAAGCAGAGTTCTTTTTAAATATTTCTCAATTCAATTTCTCTTTATAAATATTAAATATAATACGTTCCTTGAAGTTAATTAACTTATTTTTCTTAGTTTCATTAATCAATCTAATTCATTTCAATTATTAAAAACAAGAAACTCCCATTGGTATAGATTGGTTTGGGGTTTCGATATCAGCTTAATGCTTAAGCTTATTTAGATGAATTATTTATGCGTTATTTTTAACATAATTTAGTACATATTTCCTAAAATTTAATATGCTAAAATTTTTTTTAACGGTAATTATTTTAAAATGCAAGCAATCTCATGGGTGTACGTTCTGTAAACTAATTTATTTATTATATACAGGGTATTCCCTAAGTTAATTTTCCTGCATATTATAAATAAATTAGTTTACATGTGTTTAGTTTTCAACATTATCATCAACTCAATAGCTATCTTGTTAAGTTGTGTTGAAACAATTTAAAGGAAACGTCTATATTTATACTGTCATACAATTAATGTGTATTACATTGCAGTTAAAACCTTAGTAACATTTCTAAGAAATAAGATATATCGATTTGGATTTCAATGCAGGGTAAAAATCCTGCAGGGTCTTATTTGCCCTAAATTGTTTTGAAACATTATTTGTCTATATTGCAGTGTTTGAATCCCTCTTCAAATGCTGGTCCATAATGCCTCCCATTTTTTTTTCTAAAATGCAAAAGTAAAAAGTAAAAAATTAGACCATTTACAATGCGTATTCAAGAAAATGTCACCGTGATATAATGCTCAAATCTAGCAAGTAAATTATTTTTTTATGAACTTATGGCTATATCACACGAGAGAAAATATGTGCAACTGCAAGTGTAAGTGCAACTGTAAGTGAAATTTCTCCAAAAATTGCTCGTGTGATATAGAAATCACGGTTGCACGAAATATCTGCAACCGTTCAGGCAATTTCTTTCATGAACCAATCAGATCGTTTGCTTTTTTTTTATGACGTT
>NC_092208.1:56296396-56323770 GCF_043381705.1 Parasteatoda tepidariorum
TATTAAGAAAAGCACCTTTAAGGGCCTTTAAAAAATGAAAATCAAAAATAAGCACCTTTAAGCACTTTTTAAAAACGCTACGCACCATGTTTTATACCTTAGTCACTCAAATCAAGATAAAAAAAATTGTCAAAATTCTAGATAGTATTTAAGTCCATCCCCCTTTCACCCCCTTATCCTTTTAGAGACGCAGCATGTATATAAGTCCATCTCCCTTTCACCCCTTATCCTTTCAGGGACGCAACATGAAATTCAATGTTATCTTAATATCATCTCATATTATGAGGTAGAAATCATAATCCTTTTTATACTACGCTACTTCACTATTGGGGAAATAAAGATTTTTAGAATTTTAATTTGCTGCTGAAAAAAAGACTTAACACAAATACAAATGTAAAAAATGAAATCAAAATCAATTAATATTCTACAGCGTCTGTGATTTCTTTTTCCTCCCTTTACGAACATCGTTCAGAAACTATGATATAATAAAATATGATAAAATAAAATATGAGCCAAAAGTAAAGATAAATAACAAAATATGGTAACCCAACTACATGCAACCGTTCAGGCAATTAAGCAACCCTTTCGGCAACTCCGAACGGAGGAATTTCACTTACAGTTTCACTTACACTTGCAGTTACACTTGCAGTTGCACATATTTTTCTCTCGTGTGATAAAGGCATTAGAATTTTGCTGTCTTAAAAATATTACCTATCTTAGCTCGACGATCTTCCTCTGATTAGTTTTCTATATAATCTAAGAAACAATAATCCTTTTTAAAAAAATCACGCCATAAATTTTAAGACTAGAAAGACTGATAGTTTGGCCCTTCCCAGGTAATACATCCAAAAACTTAAAATATGATCATAAGTAATTTAATAAAAAGATATTATAGACTTAAGTGCTGACGTAAAATATCCTCAGTGGTAGACGGATCATGGGTTATAGTCCACTTGCCACCAGGCAAACAGTGGGAAGTTTTAGTGATTTTCCTCTCCATGTAACACAATTGCGGGTAAGTTCCATCATATTAGAGGGCAAAAAACTTAATTATCAAGATCGCTCCAATCAATATAATAAAATGAACTTAATTTGAATATATTAGTTTTCCCCTCTCAAAGTCTTTGTAATCTTGAAAATATGATTCTAAAAATTTTGCCAGAAAAGCAGTTAAAAGTTTGAGCTCTTATATTTTTATTTCTCGCATTTCAACCTACTTATAGAACTATTAAGAAACTATAATGTCAAAAAATTTTTAAAAAAATTATTATGGTTACTCTATTGTTAAAGTTACTTGACATGATTTTTCAAAGCTCGATTGCATCGGAAAATTAAAAAGCCAAAATTTAAGTGCCTTATACTTGCTATTGCATAATTTTAAACTGTATACGCCATCTGGCGGCAAAGAATTATCTGAGCATTAGAACCTACAGAAAAAAAATATTTTAAAAATTAATAAATTTTTCTTTTTTTTTTTTTAAAAAAAAAAGAAAAGGCTAATTTTACGACATTTTTCTATGGAGGTGAAAATTATCAAAACTATTGCCTTTTTGTGGTTTTCTGCTGTCCAGATAATGCAGTATTGGAGTAACTTTTTAAATATTAAAAAATTAGACAGCTATCAATGCTCGAATAAACTCAGAAATTTTACCCGTCCCCGAGGACGGCTTGTCCTTTAATGTACGCGTCCTCCTTCGAAACTAACCCGCAGCTTCTATATAAATAAAAATATAATTTTCTCTTATTTATTACTAACATTTATATAAATTGCACAATGAATAAGTAGCTACTAGGATTACATTATACAGTCATAAAAGAAATACTAGGTTACTGATTACTAATAGTAAAACCTAGTATTTATTTTATGAAATAATTTATTTCCCTTATGAAATAATTTAAATGACAAAGGTCAATCACTTTTTATTTTTTCGAAACTGTGGAATTTCTTCAGACTGACGTTTTGCACCATTTTCAGAATAAACATTGAGAACTCTGGCTAGAGATAAGCTAAATCATGACAAACTTTTGGTTACAACAGTTATGAAAATTAGAAAACAACAGTTAAACAACAGTTATGAAAATTAGTATATTGTTCACAGAAAAGCAATATTTGATGCGAAGACAGAGCCTTCCAAAAATATCCTTAAGCATATTTTTGTCTAATCATGTTTTAGGTTTCCCTATGAGCACTTTTATGCAATTTGGAGCAGTGCTGCGTCTTTCTTATACTTAAATTCAGAAATCCAATTTATTTTTTTAAACTTATTTAATAAGATAATTGTCTTTAAATATTTTGTATCTATGTATTTGGTTTATAGTAAATAGAACTAATTTGAAAAAACTATATCAATCGTAACAGTTATTGAGATAATGCGACTAGTTTAGGAACAGATTCATAGCTCTTGAAACATTTACTTCTCCTTGCTTGACACATCATATTTGAGTTAAAATTTTATTACAAAACAAAATCATTTCGGTATCTAAATGACTTAAATCCTATACTTGTTTTATTACCAATAATTACAATGTCTTAAAAGAGCTTTAACATAACGAAGTAGCGAAATACAAGGACGTCTCTGTTTATGTTTTCTTCGTTAATATCCAATCATTGTTTCAGGAAATACGACATGAGTCTGAGTCTTTAAGAAGTTAATGGAATAGCCATTTCTCAATCAGTAATGACTCGCTTTTCAAGGTATGTTACCCAGGGGATGTGAAAAGCAAAAGGGGAAAAAAAAGACTCGATTTTCTGAGATTACTCTATTCTGTGAGATTGTAGAGCCATAAAAATTGAGCGTTGGCAATAAATTCTAGATTATCTTTACTTCACATTAAATGCGATAGCTGCCACTTGTAAAGTGCTAGTTTTAATAGAATTCATGGAACAAATAAACTGTTCTAATCAACGCTATTCAGTTCGGGTAATTAGATCAGGAGAACTGAAACACGAATAGGTAATGAAGCATTTACTTTTATTCGATTGGAAATTAAATTTTTAAAAGAATCTTTTGAGTGCGTCGTTATAATATAGATAGGAAAACGAGTTAATTGACTAAAATTAATTTCTTAAGCAATGGTTTCTAATATATCTTGATAGTTACGAAAGACATGCCCTTTTATAAGAGCTCAGAAGAAACCGATTTGAATTTAAAGCATGGGTGTCGTCGGCGAGGAAACAGTTTATGTATGCCCCCCTCACAATAATTTAAAATCTCTACAAGTCCCCCTCGATGTTCCAGACAAATAAAGAAAATTTTCATAATTTATCACTGAATTGATTTTTTCAAAGTAAAAAACACGAAGGTGATAAAAAATAATAAATCTTTTTGGAAATATTTAGCAGACATAAGAATTTCGTTTCTTACGTGTGAAATTCAGAGCTTTATGGTGACGTGTACTTTAATTTCGCCCCCTCAAATTTAGATTCTTGCGATGCCCGTGTGTCTGAATAGATGCATATGTTTGAGAAAACTAAAACCTAACTGGATGCGCACAAAACACCATTTAACACTTGTTAAAAAATTATTTTTATAGCAATACAGAGGGGCAAATGAAATAAAAATGCTGTTCATATTATCGTCGTTTATCAGTGCTGCAAATAATCTATTTGAAAAAGGCCAACATAGTAAATAATCCAGTAAATTTTTCGGGTAAGTGTTACTGTATAATTTTTTCGATATTATTCAACTAATGGAGCAAATTATCAGGTGAAAGTAGTGGTGTTAAATATTTATAGAGGATCATAACTACTATTTTATATCGGTGTATATTTCATCTGATTTTAAAATTATTAACACAGAGAGGCGGATAGTACAGGTCTTATTGTCTTAGCTTTTTAAATATCGGGTCCAAAAATATAAATGCTCAAACACTAAAATATTTTTCAGTAAAAATTATTTGCACCTTAAGTGCGGATATATTTCAGCGTAAATTTTTAAGAATATCTTTACAGAGTAGATGTACCCGGTATCATCCATGGAGCTTTTGTGCAGTTGTTAGCGTAACCGCTGAAGCTGAAAGATTCTTGCATGTAGGGTGCGGATTTCAGGAAAAGGTTTTTAGTTCAATCCAAAGGGCCTCTCCTTATGTATCATATAGAATCCCGTAAGCCTAATGCGTCTAAGCTTTTTCCTGACATGCATCTCGCTCACATCATGATTAACGAGATTGCTATATACAGTGTTCTTATTCATTTTGTTAAGTGATAGCATGGTGGTTTTTGCATGAGGTTTTGTGCTTGTCCAGTTTCGAGCTTTAAAAACCTAATGTAAACAAAATAGGATTCACAGAGAAAAAAAATGGCATTAGAAATACCGTAATATATGGTAAAGACATTTCTGATAAAAAAAAAATTTAGTTCTGGCAATAAAGGCAAAATATGAGATATCTAAACCATTCATTTGGTGATTTTTCGGTTCATATGGTAACGGTTTGCCGGAAATTCTGGTTGTCCGAAATTATAGTTCTTATAACAACACCTTTAAAATGCAAATTGAAATATAAATTTAAACGAGTAAATGATTTTCAGACGATTTTCTAAGGTACCGTCATGTGGGGCTACTTTGTGCAAATTCGAATTTGGCACTTTTCAAGTGCTGCTATTCAGTATTCTGTTTTTTTTTACGTTAAAAATGTGTGGAATTTGAAGATAGAAGTCTCCTCTATTACTGCAAACTTTTTTTTCGAATTTTAAAACAATCTCAGAGTGTGTTTTGTTTATTCAATGTCAACAACTTTCCGAGAACGTCGGACGTCGAAAAGTGTGCGTGGAAACTTTAGCTGTGAAATGCAAAGACGTTGATAAAACAATTGTCGTAAGTGCAAAATTTTTTATTTATATATTAATAAGCAGTTATATCATGTTAGCGTTAAAAAAATTTGAAAATTAATAACAAATAAACGGAAAATAAAAAAATGCACTGTGGGGCTACTTTGTGCAAAGTTTCATTCGTTTTTTTTTTCGAAAGAAAAATGGTCAGACGTTATAAAAAAATATCTGGAACGTGAAACTACCGTGATTACACTTTAGAAAAGCTGCAACAATGTTTACAAGCAGTTGCTGGTGGTATGTCGATTGCAGAAGCCTCTCGGAAGCACAAAATCCACAGAAATACTATCTCTATTAAAATTCACAAGAAACACGTGAAACGTGCTGGTGAACAATTATTTTTCTTTTACAAACATTTTTCTAATGAATTAATCAAACGATTTAACACATAAAAATATATTTTATAGGGCATCAGGTGATTTTGACAGAAACTGAAGAGCAAGTTCTGTCATGTTCATTCAAGCATATTATGTTCAAATTTATCAATATTATAAATGTTAATGAATATGTAATAATTATTATTTTTGAAATTTCATCCATTTCAATGTTCAAAAATGTATATGGTTTCCTTTTGTTTAAACTCAAGTGCTTTGAAATAAACATTCTTTTTAAGAAAATATTCGTTATAAAAAGTGGTTTTAAAACGCTGAAAATTATTTTCAAACTAATATCTTTACATATCCTGATGTTTTTTTTATTAAAAATGTCAACAATTGACTTTTTTAACAATTTTATACCAATATTTTACTAAAAACATGATTATTAAACTGAATTCCTATCACTGCACAAAGTAGTCCCTACTTGGGGGCTACTTTGTGCAAGGTATGTTTTGACTTATTATTTGTAAATATTACATACAAATAATGCCAATATTGATCAAATTCACTCATCTGAGTTCAGTTACGAATATTATTTCGATAAATTTGACTAAAGTTTGAATTAGCATAGTTTTTTTACATGTCAAAGTTCAAAAACTGCGAAATCCTGCACAAAGTAGCCCCACATGACGGTAATAAAATTACCAAATTTAATAAAATTACCACTAATAGATATTGCCACTACGAGATCATTCTCTAAACTGAAAGGCATTAACCGGAACAATTAAAGAGGTTGATTGACGAAGTTATGGAGTGACATTTTTAGGGGAATATAATGAATCAGAGAAAATAAAGTGGTTTTATCAATATGAGTATGTTTAATGTAACATTACGGAACGGTTCGTCGTAGAATGTCCTAATGTCAACAGAGATCTTATTCGTCCTTCAAACTATCGATATTCCAAATTTCAACGAATTCGGTTGGTTGGCTTAGGAGTCTAAAAGCGAGCACACACACACAAAGAGATAGACATTTTTTTTATATATATGGAGAGATAATTAAAAGATTTTTTACAGTAATGTATAATGTATGAAAACTCAAAAAAAAATCTATTTACATCGGAAAATACATTAATCAAAAACAATTTGCAAAACTTGTAATTAAATCTAAAACAACTGTATAAAGACGTTTTTTTGAAAAATCGCCATTCAAATATTGTATTGGTACATTCATTGTTACATTCAAACTGCTAAAAATTGTGTGAGAAAAAATACCATCTTTAAACAGAGAAAGGTTTTCGTGAAATCTTAAAACAAGAAAATAGATAAATGAAAATTGCAATAATTGTAATAATTTATTGAAAAGTTGATAGTCATATATGTGTTCTCTTTATGTAGCAGATTCTATAGTCCCGTGGTATCTCCCTGAACAGTAACTAAGAATAACTAAACTCAAACAACGATCAAACTGTTTTGTTTTCTTCCATTTCTACGTTCTAACGTGATCAATGATAAATTTCGAGGAAATATAATTGAATATACAATCATAAAACTAAAATAGCTAAATTCAAAATCCTTGATCAAAGTAGGTTGCATTGTTGTGACGTCAATTCGCTATTACTATTTTTCCAAAGTTTATTGTTAAGACCTTTTTTTGGAACTAAATGTGTGCAAATATGGAGAGAAACACCTCGAATAACATTTAATCCCACAGTTGGATTTTCACATACTAGGCCTCTATCTTAATTGTGTGAGGCTTGCTTGAAGAGTGCTAAATAAATGTTCAGACAATAAGAAAGAGATAATGGTATTTTATTTACTTTCATTAATGTTAACGTTACTTAATTCTTAAAAACAAAGAGTAAAAATTTATAGTTCATAGAAATGGACTAATTCATAGAACTAATTAATAGAACTAATTAATAGAAAAAGAGTGTCTGAGAATTTGAATTGCTCGGAAAAGCTGCTCCTTGAGTTCAAATCTTATGGTTAATATTGAAGCTGTAATTGCTGATTACTACGCTTATGAAAATGGTATTAATAATTTTAAGCACAATAAATTGTCGCTTTTGTTTTCCTAGTGAATCGTAAGTATATTAAAATTAGAAGAGATTGAATTTCGATATAATTTTATGAATAAGTATTTTTTGCGAAGAAGTAGATGCCATATTATTATAATATAATACTTAAATAAATGAACTTTTGCCATAGCAATATAATTGTACCCTGTACTAAATAATATAAATATTAATTAGTGTCACTTTTCGGATATTATACTTAAAACAATTATAACCATATAAAATGACGAAACTATTTTTAAATACAACTACCTTTGTAAATAATGGAAATATTTGAAATATTATACGTAGATGCGTATAATAGCATAAAAATAGTATTTCAATTGTTTTGAAAAAGCCATGTGGACTTAAATAAAATTAGTTAATAAAACATTAAGTTTTGAAGAAAAATTATATATTCTCTTCATAATTAAATACAGTTACTTTTTTTATTAATTTTATTTCAGATAGCTTAAAGATTAAATTTACGAAAAATATAATATTTTTGGTAAAATATTCTTTACAACTCATGTCTTTACGAAGAAAAATTATTTTTCAATACGAGAATTTAAGAAAAATTTATAGGCGCATATTCTATTCTCATTATTTCCTAAATATCCTTATTTATTTCAGAACATAAAATATTGCGCCGTTGATTGTTACGTTTTGATGTTGATTCAGCAGTTCGATTTGAAAATTTAAACATTTCGAAAACAAGAATTAGCTAAAAAAACAAGTAAAATGAATTTTCAAAAATAGAAATGAAAAAAAGAGAGCAAGAAAGTAAGTGAATTTATTTAAGTTCCCACAAATTGTATTGTCCATAATCATGCAAATTGTTTTCAGCAAAAATTTCAAAATATCGAAGAGGAAAATTTCGTTGGGAAAATACATTGTAATTTTCTTTAACAATGTTTGCACAATCATTTATCGTATATGCGTTTTTTTTTCGTAATCTGAGAATTAACTGTGAAAGCTCTAGTTAAAAAACATCATGAACAACTTTTATGCTAAAAATATTTATAATTGATTACCTCCGATATCCTCCGATATTAAATTGATTTTTAACAGCAAATCATCTAATCCTTATTTGACCTTTAAGCAAGACTTGACCTTTTCATATCATCATCCGTACTTTTTAGATGTGCTATAGTGTTATATACAGTTTTTTCTATTTAAATATAAATATAATATTGCGTATAATTCAAGATTGAAGATTGCAATAAATTTAGACAATTCTTTTTCACTTTAAAAGGAAGCACAATAATGTAAATAAAAGTTTCAATTTAACACAAATGAAGGTTTGTGCTCTGAGAAAAAAGTATGATGGAAACAACCAGAATATGAGATAATTTAGCGTGTTTCTGGCTGTGTCTGAATACCAAAGAGCTCGAAAATTTTTATTGAAGAGCTTTGGTAGAGACTTTGGTAAAATTAACAATAAAATATGGTTTTATAATCTGAGACAAAATTTGTTAAACATGGTAAAATTTGGTAATTTTATCATGATACATTAGAGCATAGCAAAAAAAAAAACAACATTTTTTCGGTCATATTCGCGTTTTAGTTTTTGTATTTTTGTTAAATGTGTGGTAATAGGAGCTATAATTTTTTAAAACAGATTTTCCGATGAACCAAAAATGACCAAAGGAAAAATATGCTTATATATGCCAAAATATGCCAAAAATGACCAATTGAAAAATGACCAAATGAATGGTTTAAATACCGTATATTGGGATTTTATTGTCCAGAATTATGGCTGTTTTTCGATAGAATTTTCCCCCCATGTGGGATTGAAAACTCCTCAGCAGAGGTGGATTTGCTCTAATGCTTGGTCAGGAAGTTACCTCGTCTTTTGAATTCGGTTCAAAACTAAAATATTTCTGAATTGAATATAAATGACTGTAAATTAGATAAATATCGTCTCTTTGACAATAATGATGCAATAAAATAAAATAATAATAATAATAAAAAATATACCCCTGTTTAGTTACTACAATTTTAGTTTAAGAACTGAAATAAAATGAAATAAACTAACTGTATTATTATACATTATATATAGGGGAGAGTCGGGTAGCCCCGCCCACTGTCAATTTTGTATGTATTGAGAACTTTTTCAAGTCAATGGGCCATCGGACATTATTTGTTATATTAAAAAAAGATTGTTTTCAAAGTTTCAAGTATTTATGCAGCTGTTAACATGGTAAACAATAGTTTTGAAAATATATTGAATACAGTAGTCATGAAATTAAGAAAAATTGGTTGAATGTTTCGATTAAACTTCATTTTAATACTAAAAAAATAATTTTTTCTATACATACAGCATTAAAGTATGTAGTCTTAAGTTTAATTTGCACAAAGAAAGAAGTTTGTATGTAAAAAATTGTTCGAGTAATTACAAATTTACAAAAAAATTGGATTTCGGGTAGCCCCGCTCACATGAATGTCGGGTATCACCGCCCAATTTTATTTCGTCGATAAATGTACGGTTGCAAAGATTATTATTTTATTGCTTCAAATTTGAATGTTATATGCATTTTTAACAACAAATATTGTTGTTATTAAATGATTGTTATTAAATGATAGAATTCACTAAAAGTATATAAATATGTAATAAATAAAATAATTTTGTGATAAAAATGATAAATGAGGTTTATCTATTGTCAATACATTGGTCATTTTCATTTACACCTGAAAAAACAGTCAAAAAACATAATTTTTGTAACTGGGCGGGGCTACCCGACACATTTTGAAAAGAGCTGAAAAACATGTTTTTTTAAATTTCTATTTTTTTAAGTTAAACTATTCTTTTTTTGGTTTATTCTTTTTGCATTATTTAATTAGATGATAAAACAATAGAAACATACAAAAATATTGATTATTACTCAATATTATACAGAAATATAAGCAATACTCCTTAAGTGAGCGGGGCTACCCGACTCTCCCCTGTATCTAATGTTCATGTTACTTATAGTTTATTTTGCTGTTTGCCACAATAAATATATATTATTATTATAAATTTCATTGCCATTTTGAAGGAAAGTAAGCATAAACTACTTTAAGTATTATTATTTTATAATAATTGAAATGTATTTTTTTATTGACAGCTAACTTTTTTAAAAATCTTTCCTGGCTAATGTTTTTAAATTGGAAAGCTTTTTTACTGCACATTACAATTAAAATAGGAAAAAACCATCATTTGTTTTCAGAAACAAAAATAAAAAATAAAAACACAGATATTTAAAATATGTTTATAAAACTGAAACATTTAAACTTATTTTCAGGATTTTAAAATATTCAACTTTAAAAAATTTCATATGGCAGTATTGTTTACGAAAAAGTTCACAAACAAATATTTAAAATAACATATTTTAGTATTGCAATCTAGATGCAATCTAAATATTTTTTGTTTCTTCGAAATATCTATAGTGTAAAGAGAAAATGATATATAGAAAATTATGTTACGAAAATTAATAAAAATCTGTTTCTATTTCAGTGATTTATTTGAATAACGTTTTGTTCAGTTTTCAAAAGAAATTCATTATAAGCTTTTTTTTTTTCCTCGTTGATATCAAAAAATGACAATGCAAATTTTTGTAATTACAAAATTTTAAATGAATAATTTTCAACGGATTTAATTGGATATTGAAATTAAGTCGTACGATGTGATTAAAAATTAAATTATGAATAAAAATAAATTTTAATGATAAATTCTATTTATTGAATGTCATAAAATTTTATGCAAAGAAATTATTCAAAATGAATATTTAAAAATTCTACTCTTTCATGTAAATGAAAATGTATGTAGTAACAAGTTTTATAATTGATGTCTATCATATATGTTCGGTGAAATAATTAAATGCTTCCATAAAGTTCTATTAAATTTACTTTTTATTTATTGAAAAAAATCTAAGGAATACATGAAAATTTAATTTTATCATAACTTTACTGTGTTGTTAAAGTAAACATATTTTATTAAATATATAATTTTTAAGCATTTAGACTCATTTTTCCTCGGATGGATCAAAATTTAATTTGATTTAAAATGAGAAAAAGGGAAATTGATATTTCAATTTTTAAGAACTCTTTTCATCTTTTAGCGATAAATATAGACAGCAAAAACGACATAAATTCAACTTGAGAAATTAATAAAAATAAAGTAATAATACAAATAATAATTTATTTAGGTTTAGATTTGTTTTATATTCAATATCAGAGACAGGATTTTTAATATTAACTTGTTTTATCATAGGCACAGTCAGTATTTACTCGTTTTATTAAAGACACAGTAATTATCAACTTTTTTAATTATAGACACAATCATTAATAACTTGTTTATTACAGACACAATAATTAACTTGATTTATTGTAGATGCAATGATTATTTACCTATTTTAATATGGACACAGTAATTATTAGTTTGTTTTATAACAGATATAGTAATTATTAACTTGTTTTGTTATAGACACAATAATTATTATTATCTTGTTTTATTACAGGTATAGTAATAATTAACTTGTTTTGTTATAGATACATAAATTATTAACTTGTTTTATTATAGACACAGTAATTATTAACTTGTTTTACTATAGACACAGTAATTATTAACTTGTTTTGTTATAGACACAGTAATTATTAACTTGTTTTTTTACACAGTAAGGAAATTTAATTTATCTTAACACCGAAACTGAGGTCAACCATTTTATGACAAAAGTAGTGTATTAAAAGACCGTAGAAATTCTTTGGTGTTTGGTTTGTGAATCACTAGGAATGGTTCTTTTCAGTACTTTTTTTGAAAATTAGTTACTCCTTTTTGGTTTTCAATAACATTAAATTCAAAATAACTATTAGATATGATAAGAGTCCGTAATATTCTTTTCAAGTTAGGTTTGTTTGAAAGTAAGAACGTTTAGAAGCCTTTAAAACCAGAAAACGTGAGTGCCCCAAAGTAACCTCACTAATTACAAAGTAATCCTACTTAACGAAAACACCAAAAAGTTTGAGACATAGGAAACAAACAATTTTTTTCTATCTTTTAAAAAAGTTCTGTGCATCTTCAAAGCAAAAATATTGGCAATTACTTTACGTCAAAATAGTGCATTGTAACAAAACAAATAACTCTTGGTTCTTGGCGTTGAAATTGAAATGCGAAAATATTAAAATAATTCATAAATACAATATATTTCAGCAAATTTTTTTTAACTGGATTCTTTCTGAAATAATTCAAAAGAAACAAAATTAGGATCTCTAATGAGATTATTTTTTTGCAAAAATAATCTTGAAAAGTGATCGATTTCTTATTAGAATCAATTAAATTTATAAAAAAAGACCTTTATTCAACTTTTACTTTAAGACCTTCACTTTAAGGAAGGACTTTTGTATAAACGCAATAGGTAAATCATGGGATAAAAGTACGACTTTGTCAATTCAAACCCACAATATTTTATTTACAATTATTATTTTATAAAATTCTAATAATAAGATATTTCATCTAAGACAAATATATACAAATTAACTTTCGCCACCCAGTGAATGTTTTAAAACACATCAAACAAATTAATTTTTTTGATCTTCAAAAGATATTTTTTTCCTTGTAAGAAGATATTAAAAAAAGTAATCAATTTTATATCACTTCTCTCCCAAAGCCTTTTTTGTCCGCTTTTAGCTTTGGCTAAAGCTTCCTCGTGTGTTCAACACCTATTCTTCTGACGTTGAACAAAGAACGGGGCGATTATGGCAACGCGAAAAAAAGTTAGGCAGAAAAGCTGTGGGATTAAGCCCGAAGATTTTTTCGGAAAAAGAAGAAAGGTGAAAAAAAAATCCTCTACTGAACTAATATGACAAGTCTTAAGAGCTTCAAAATTAAACAAAAATGAAGACAGGTAAAAAGAAAAATACGTGTGAAGGGAGATGAAGGAAAAGTTACTTTTTTATATATGAAGTGTTATGGATTATGATTCTTTATTTTTTTTATTTCTCTTACGAAACTTGATATGAAATTTTCTGGATGATTCTAGATCTGAGTGAAATAAGTATTTGATATTTAGGTGAAAAAGGATTTGCTGGAGAGTATTAGTTGATCTTAGTTTATTTCGGTACGTTTATCTTTAAGAAAATTGTTTTTGTTTTTCAATTTTTTAAAAAAATGTGTTTTACGTATAAATTAAATTATACTGATTTACGTTTCTTTAAAATATCACTTCACAAATATTAAAATATATAAGATAACTAACTTTATCTCCGAGAAAAAATAGTATATAGTTTAAAACTTTTTTTTCATAGACGAAGAAAAGAATTCTGGTGAAATTATCGTATTTTATGGCGGTGACATTTCTGATTAAAAAAAGCATAATTCTAAGTTTATAAAACAAAACTATACGCTATTTAAACTAATCGTTTGATAATTTTTTCATTCTTATGGAAACGGTTTATCGTAAATTTTGGTTTTCAAAATCATTAGTTCTTGTTAGCTCCTTTTAGTTCACATTCAGTAAAAAATACAAAGACGAGAAGTTTATTTAATCAATTAAATATTTTTATACCCTGTTCTAAGTTATCATCATAAAACTGCCAAATTTTATCGTATTTACCAAATTTTATCACAGATTATAAAAACATATTCCATAGTTAATTTTACCAAAGTCATTACAAAAGCACTTCAGTAAAAATTACTTAACTTTTTTGGCGTTCCCATAGAGTCAGAAACATAGTAAATGTTACTATATTCCTGTAGTTTTAAGTTTACTTTGTTTCTTAGAGTACTATATAAATTAAAGGGGTACAAAAATTATTAATGTTTTAAGCAGATTTAGGGCTAAATATTATTTAAAATAACTGGAATTTCCTAGCTTTCATTCAAGATTATTCTTGTGTTGTAATTTTTTTATCATATTTTTACTTTCAAAAAATGATACGAAGTAGAAAGGTTTCCACCAGAATATTGAAAAATAAATATTATTATATTTGAGACTTCTATATTTTTCTTCAATCAGATTATTTTCATTTCGTAAACTTTTTTCTCATATTTCATTTTTATAGAGAATAAAAAAAATTGTAATAAAACGTAAAACGTTTGTTTTTGAAGCAAATAAATTTTTCTTCTGGTGATTTTTCTTGTTCAATTTTTTAATATCTTAAGTGCGTTTTAGAATCAACAGAGAGAATAATAATTTATGTTCCTCTTAAATAATCGAGAAAATATAAAAATACTAAAATATGTGAGACGGAAGTAATATGATAAATAAATCCATTTAGGTTTGTCATGGGTAGAGAAAATAAGCTCAATCAAACAAGCAACAGAATACAAAATAAATCTTCGACGTTTTAACATGTTTAAAATAACTATTTCTACATTTAAAATTATTCGTATTGTTTTCTTCAACTATATATAAAGTTTCGAATTTTCATACTCAGAGAAATGTTTCTGTGTTATTCTAGAGACATTTTTGTTTCAAAAAACTAAAAAGGAAAAGTTTCTTATTGATGTAATAATGAAACCGACATTTATTCCATTGAAGGTATAACATTTTTCGAAATTTTTTGAAATGTTTTAAAATATATTGACGTTTTATGTGGAAAAGTTTATTAAGTTTTATGAAATCTCGTATTTAATATTAAAACTTAAAACACTCATTTCTTTTTCTTTTTTAAAAAAATGCTATAAAGGAAGTTGAAGTTTAAGGAGTGTAAACATGGATATGAAACTTTAAAAGGCTTGTATTGAATAATATTTTTCTTTCAAACATGAAAATTCTTAGAAAATATTTTCGTGTATCACTTTTTATTTCCTTTTTTTTGAACTAATTTTTGTGAGATTTCCTTTAATCCTACTCAGTCTTCGATACTTTAGAGTTTCAATTTATTTAATTTTCATATCGTTGTCCAATGAAAACTGAATGAAATACTAATGAATTCTCAAACTTGAAATTATTTGCTTTATTTTGACTGTAGAACATTGGCAAAAATTTAGACATTTTTTATGATAAATATTACTGTAAATGTGCTTTCTACTTCTTGAATTACACGAATTAATTTTTTTTTTAAATTTCATTTGATTCTTTAATTTTTAATCAATATTTCAAACCCCGTCAGAAAAGAGTATTATAGTAAATATTGAAGTAACGGTAAAAAGTACACGAATCGTGACTGGCAATACATTAAACTGAAAACTATAAATTTTTTAAAACTTTTTTTCCCATTGTGCTGTAGATGTAGAATATTGATATCAATTTATTAGTAGCCACCACAAAAAAAGTTGCAAGCAGTTGATTATGATCTGAAATAATTTAGATCAATATTGTGAATAATTTACTGACCGAAGCAAAGCAATTATGAAAAAGAATCGTCATCCAATTGTATGCAGACACTGAAAATTATTTGACGTTTGGAAGATTACTTTTTAATCTCGATGGACCTAAATAATATAAGTATAAAGGAAGCAAATATAAGTTTTAAATAAATTAATCTTTATTGTACTCACAGGCCTCAATTTATCACAAGTCAATGCATCAGGAATTAATTTATTTTGAATTCGTTACTTATATGCCATCAAAAATATACATGCTTTTTCCAAAACAAACGACTATTTGTTAAAAAAAAACAATTAAAGAAGATAGAAATGCATGATTCGCTGAGTCTTGCTTAGGATAACAGTTATTTGGATCTCAAAATACTCAAACATTGGTTAAGAGAGGGCGCTAGTTTTTAAGAGGATCACTATTAGAAAGTACAACATGGTGAAATCTAAGGATAAAAACGTTTATTTTCCTCGCGGCTGGATATCATTGTAGATTTTAGTTGCAGCAGAAGATACTGTTTCATGTTTTTCTTTTCAGTCAATGGTGCCAAATATAAATAGGTTTTATAATTTAGTTTTAACTTTCCTTGAAAACAATCCTTTCAGTTTCTAAATTTAGTCCTCTTAGCTCCTAAATTTAGTCCTCTTAGTTCCTAAATTTTAGACTGTGTAATGAAACTTAAAATTACATTTAACCTTTATAATTCCTATATGAAGTGAGAAGAGATTTTAAAACAGAACGCAGCTAGTCACTCTTCTGTATATTATGATACTTACATTTCTTTTTTTTAAAGCAATAATCATATTTTCGATAACTCTTATGTCTTCTTTATGCAAATTTATTTGCGCGTTACAAAAAGGTATCTTCACAGGGTGATTGAAATTTGACCACTTAACACAGGGACTTTTAAACTCAGAGTGATTCATTTCTATTTGTTGACATTTTGCAACTGAACTTAAAATTTCTCCGAAACAGAATGAAGTCAATTTTAATCAGTTACTTTACTGAATATATCTTTTTTGAACATATACATCTCGAAGAAAAAAGAAAGAAGGAAACCAATAGCTTTTAAGCAAACAAGAAAAACTCAAACGAATAGATCAAAGATAAAAATAAACAAACAATCAAAATAAAAAGAGTACTAGTTCAGATTTTTTATTGTTTTTTAAAGTAAGCAATCGATGTTTATAAATACACAGCCTAAACTGAACCCTAAGGCATTTTTTCCCTTTTCAATTCAATAGATTCTGAGTTATCAGCAAATATAAAAGAAAAAATAAAATGTGCAAATTGATCTATAGTAAGAAATAAATTTTTTAAAGGAAAGTATTTCGCTATGCAAATTCTTATTTTAGTGGTTTACTTAAACTTTTAGGACAATTTCATTATTTTGTATATACAGTTTGAATAAAGAAACCTAAACAAATAATGAAAATAAGTAGTAAAACTACTATCCTTTTCTAAAGATCAAACCTTTTTTGATAATTTTCTATAAAACTTTTTTTTCTATTATACGGAGCATTTTTGAATCGCTCTCTTAATATGTAATTTTAGACTGTTAAAATTATATTACTTTTATATTTGATTTCAGATTGTAAAGAAAAAAATATATAAGTATCATATTAATCCCTTTCCTATCACTCCCATCAAAATCACGGGTGAGTTTTCGTCTCCTACTTTTTGTGACCGTGATATTTCTGGGCTAGAGCGTTTTATGTCCGGAATTTTCTTATTTCTCATTTTGCACTTTAGATTATTGTACCAGACTATTTTCAACGTAACTGGAGATAGTAAGTTTATTTTAAACTAGATGGGGAGGGGGAGACTAGATGGAGATTTATCCAAATATATGTATTTGTGATATGTATTTAGTAGTCTAAGTTCAGCTACTCGTACTCTTTGTGAATACGCATGGTTTGAGTTCTGTGATAAAATATTGTTTATTGATATTGTGTACATTATAGAGTCAGAGTTGCATGCATTTATGGAGCTTTAAATTTCAAGCCAAAAAAAATCCAAAAATTAAAAATTAATACATATATTGTCCATACACCTCTTGTACGTGCACCATACGACATAATGTTCCTGAATAAAGAAAATATGCACTTTTGACTGTTTTCTTGAAAATAATAAATAAGATCGTTAAGGGGTTTAAGAGCCACAAAAGTAAGCAAGGAATAAAACATGACATCAAGCACTGTAGAATCACTAGTCAGATAAGATGAAAAAGTATCAATGCAATCATTTTCATTTCGTGCTTTTCTTATTACTGTTTTTTTCCTCCAGTAATATAATATACATATTTTTTGTTACCTCAGATGTAGTTCATTTTTAGATTTTTGTAATTTTATTTTCGTCATTTAAATATTAATTTACTGCTCATTAAGAGTATTTTATTATCTCTTACACATTAACTGATTTTACTCGAATTCTTTTAACTGACTAATTCCAACAGACTACTTTCTCACTGAGTTAATTAAATAGTCAAAAATGTAATTAATGATATAGTTTCTGTTCCATTTATGGACAAAAGAATTTTATTGTGTTTATAGCTAATACAAACTTTATTTTATATTTTTCCAGTTCAATATATACTGTATAACATTCAGGACCAATTTAAGATATGAAGTAGTCACTACACAATTTGGGAGCATCATACTTAAAATCCATTTTATCGTAAAATCCATTTTTATCGTAAAATATTATACCGTAATTTTCACGGTAATACTTATTTAATTAAAATGATTCAGTGAGTTTACGGTAATTGTTACTGTAAAATTTACCGTATATCATATTTTTGTTCTGTAATATGTTCTGGTAAAACTGAATTTTACGATAAAACTATCAGCACCTGAATGTCGTTATTTTTTACCGTTGTTTGATCTGAAAGTTTTTACAGTGCATTGCCATTGTGTTGCACGTCGGATGAAAATGGAACAATACATTCAGAATTTTTAGAATTCAAATCCTTCCAGCAAACAATCGAGCATGTAATCGACTATAGTCGCATTTAGTTGCAATTATTTAAAATAGAGTTCAAAGTTATTTGAATAGTTTATATATGTTTGTTACTTTTTTGCGGAAAAAAAATAAATTGTTTCAGGAATCAATAGTTTTCTGAGAAAATCGTAAAAGAAATTACCCAATGGCTTAGTGGTTAAGGCACTAAACTGTCATTGTGGAGAACTAAGGTTGGATCCCCTATAGCGACTTGGCAGCTTGAAGTCCACCCAGTTTCAAATCGAAGAGTACCAGCTTGCCTGCGAAGTAAAGATGGTCTGGGCGCAGTGATGACATGACCACATTGCCACTATCATGCTGTAGAACACGACTTAACTTTTATGACCCCCCTGGCGACAACGGGCTGTTGCGGGAATGCTTTTCTTCGTAAATAGTTTTTCTGCCATGTATATGTTATCTTGATAAAATTGCGAAATTTTACCACCTTTACTACCAAACAGCATATGGTAATAAAATTTTCATCACCAAGCGCTTCGGTAAAAATTATCGTGATTTTTGGTATTATAGATCCAGAAACACGGTTAATTTTACCATATTCCGGTAGTTTTGACCATGCGTTTTTCCTCAGTTCAATATAGCTAATTTTTAAATATACCCGTTTGCAATCAACTCTTGATTCCTCTCTTTTTTTTTACTCTGATAAGCATCGTTTATTTTTATTTTGAATGTTGCTATTTCTGTTTCGAAACAATTGTTCGAAAGGACAGAATAGGAAGGAAAAGCATCAGTTAGGCGTCAGCGCAACAGTTTCCCCCGAGGTAATCAATGCACATGTCACCAAACTAAGAAAAGTTTAAATTGGTGTTGTCGTCTTTCTGTTTTCAAGACGCCTAAAACGAAGCAAAAAGGAGATAAGAAGCATTGAAAAGAGCGAAAAGAAAAACGGAGAAGATTGCGGGACAAGAATTCCGGTCATTTAATTTCAGAACTTCTTTTGTTTTTTTTGTTTTTTTGATTTCAGGCATTGCCCTTAAGGAATTGTTGCAATTTGAAGATTTCAGATATGTATGGGAGTGAGCTGTCTGAAGATATTTCTTTGCTTTTTAAACTTTTTTTTATTATGTTTATCGTACTGTAAGAAACGATTCAGGCATACTTTGTAAGCCCGTTGAGATAATCTGCTCAAATTTTTTTATGCTAATCAGTTTTACGTTAGGTTGGATAAAAATTTGAAACGAAATATATTACGCAGCCGATAAGTATTATTAAAGCATTTTGCAGTCTTAGGTATGCAGTTGTAGTATGGTAATGATAATGAAAATTATTTCCTTCATATGGCATTATAATGACAAGAAAATAAAAAACAATAATTATAATTCTATTATTGCCAGCAACACGAAATTCGCAATTCTTCGACAGTGTGACAAAAATAACACAGCTGTTTTTTTTATAAAATTAATTTATATTCTCACTTTGTGTGAAGACATTACAGGCAAGATACACTGTAAAAAATTTAAAGATCAAATTACGATATGAAATACCGGCACTTTGGGTGCATTACGGAAAAATCCATTTTTACCGTAAAATATTATACCTAATTTCTGCAGTAATATTTATGTAATTAGAATGATACCGTTATTTTACTGTAATTATTACGGCAAAAATTATGGTATATCGAATTTTTGTGCAATAACATGTTTCATTGAAAAGGAATTTTACGGTAAAAAGTACCGGCATAATTTTTTACCGTAGTTTTATACATAATTTTTTTACTGTGAACATATGTACAAATTTATTTTTGACAAGTATATAAATTAATGTCATGTGCTACGTGAAATCACCCTAATAATATAAGAAATTCATCTTTTCTTTTAATCACAAATTAGAATTCGAATGAAAGCAGAAACGATTTTTTTTGAGCATTGTTAGAAAAAGGAAATTTTTTTCAGTGTTTATGTAAAAAACATATGTATATTAGGTTTATAAATGAAACAAATTAAATTAATTTAATTGCAATCAGTTAAACTATAATTAATAAACTTTTACTATATAGTATTTGCTATCTGGATAAGCAAAATTATTTTCAATTTCATATTTCACCTCAAAAGTTCGAAAAACAAGTATCTAATCTGAAAATATAAAGAAAATTAAAATAAAATAAAATCTCTTCAAATAAAGTAACTAATTACAGTACTCAAAAAGTACAATGGATTGATAAAGGAGCAATTAAATATATTAAAAAAGAATAAAAATACATTACTAAGCTTAATTAGATACAATCTAATTAAAAAGTTACCTGGATAAAAGCAAAAATTTCTCAATTAATTTACTCATAAAGAGGTCGAAGATAAGAAAAAAAATATGGCTTTCCCATTTAAATTTGGTTCACACAACTAAGATGTTAAGGCAACGAAAGTGCCATTAAATATCCACATAAATCGATTTTATCATTGAAAAAAAGTTAAAAAAAGCAAGTAAAAGCACTTAAGATTAAAAAATATATAACCTTTAAAAATACTTGGCGACATTTTTTACTTCAGTCTATATTAAGTGTACTATTTAGGAGAAAATTAACGGAAATACCAAAATACGATCGTTTGATGCAGCGTTAAATTCGCTGAGTTACCAGAAATTATGTTTTCGCTTTTTCACAGAAAAGAAGAAAAAAATATTTTCAGCTAACGTCAGTTATTTTGTTGTTTTGCGGGGAAAAAAGCTGACATTCCTTTGCGTTCTATGGCTTTTGTTCTTTTTATCTTCTAAATGCTTCTCGTTTTTATTTTATATTACCTAATATTTTGTTTTAATTTGGATGCAAATTAAGGAATGAATTATTTTGGCGACATATTTTGATAAAAGAAGATTTCTTCGCTATTTTTTTTAAATGTCGTTTGAAATTGTATGGCGTGCGATATTTATACTAACGAGCAATAAAAAATAATGATGTCATAATGTAATTAAAACCATAGAAAAATTCCTATATTTTTTAGTAGGGTTTGAATTTATAATTTAAATTGATGCGATATTGTTTCATTTCATAAGCTAAGGAAAAATACTTTTTTATAATTAACTCAGCATTAATTATTAATTTACTTTCCATTGTACAGTGTTAGAATTTTCACTCTAAAGTTATGGTAATTTACCCGGCAGCAGTTTGTCCACCCAATTAACCTTAAAGTTTACAACAAAGAACATTTTTTATCTTTACGGTTTTGAAACAGTTACCAACTAGTATGGTTTAAAAAACACAAATATTAAGCTGTGCAGATATTAAACCATTTACAACTAGCATAGTTTCGAAACCAGAAAAGGGAAATTTAACTGGGCGTGGAGAACTGGGCTGCAAAAAAAAACGGGAAACTTTATTAGACGGGGAGATAAAATACTGGCTATTGAACCGTATGAGGCTATTGAACCGGCTATTGAACCGTAAATAAGTCAATAAACGATTTTTTTCCCAGTCAACAGTTTGAATACCATCTTATTTATGTTTATTTGACTGTTTTGGTTGAATATGGTAAAATAACAATTAAATAAATTGTTATTTAACCATTTTAACCGAAAAATTTCTAACAGTGTATAATTGAGCATAATATACTAACATAAAGGAAATATTTCCTTAATATTTCGTACACTTAGTTTTAAAATTAAAAATATGAGGGTATCCCTTGGCCTCTTCTAAGTTATTATTTTTCTATAATAAGGTAATCCGTGCAGTCAGGTTTCCACATCTGTCTACTCACTTATTAAAACGTAAAAAAAAACTTTAAATATGGCTAATTTGTCTTTGCTTCGCCAGAGGCAATATTTATCACAAAATCTCAAAAGAGATTTTGTGATAAAAATGTCCTTTGTACAACAGTAAAGAATTACATAAGTTTTCTGCATCAGTACCAGATTTTTCATTATGGTATTTAAACAACCGTCTAACCTATGAGGAATTTTCACTGAAGCATAGCAGTGTATTCTTTTATTACTGGGATAACATGCTGTTTTGAAAACGACCGAATTCCCAGGATTACGAGCATGGTAGAATTATCTATAAGTTTAAAATATTTGCATATTCCACCTTCTTTTCTGTTGGACATTTTTTTAGAGAGCAAACAAGCACTTTTATATGTATTTTTAACATTTTAAAGTTAATCTCTTCAATTTCACTACATTGTCATATTTTTCATTAACATCATAAGAGTTGGCAGGAAGCGATAGCATCATGTCAAATGATGCTGAGCGCATGCAATTATAACAGAGGGAATTATAAAAGAAGGTGTATATTTGCATATTCCACCTTCTTTTCGATTGGAAATTTTTTTAGAGAGTAAGCGTAAACTTTTTTATGTATTTTTAACTTTTTGAAGTTAATCTCCTCAATTTCACTACATTGTTACCTATTTTTTTTGTTAACATCATAAGAGTTACCAGCAAGATATTAAATCATGTCGAATGATGCTGAGTACAGTTAATCTTTATTTTGTTGAGATGAACTACAAAAATGCGTTTTGCTTAATTTAATAACGCAAAGCCACCGGAAAGGGCAACAAACGATAATAAATTAAAAAAATAAATGAAACTATTTTAGCTTTGTTGGCTGTATAGTCATATGCTTTTCAATTTTCTGCTTCATTTTATAGTTTTGTTTAGCACCAATTTATTGATTATTTTAATTTTCTATGCTCCCCGTACAAAAAATGGTTATTCAGCTTGTGTAATTATTAAAATTAAAAATTTAATAGTATGAAGCATTTTATTTACGTAATATGTGTGCAAATTTTAACAATTTTTGAAACATAATGTGATTACGAAGCACAAATTACGCTTAACGATTACAAATTAAAGCAAAAATAACATTTTAAATTAATTTAGATGTATTTTTTTCCAATTTAAAATAACAAAATATTTCTTTTAATAAACTGTAGAGTATACTGTGTTTATGTGTTTTAATTACAGCAACTCTCTAGCTTCCACTATTCTAAAGCTCTATTCGGAAATATTGATTTTAAATTCCAAAGAAAAAAATATCAGCTGATTTCATTTCTTTAGTGCATTCATGGAGGTTTGAAGTTTCCGTGTTTTGGAGAAAATGATTTCAGAGACTACTTTGCAATTCAACTCCAGCTACCACAGCTTTTACGTAAATCCTATGCAAAGGGTTCACTTCTCGTAGGCATCCAAACTTCTCGGTAAGATTAGGATTTTCTTCTTTTCCTCTCTTACTCCTTTATTACTTTCAAATGTAGAGTTTAAATGACTATTTCATTTCACCGAGGTTTTTTTCGCATTTTTGTCATTCAAAAGGCGCCTGGTATTCAGAACACAATGAAGAAATGACATGTCTTGGGAATTTGAACACTTCAACCTTATTTTGTAAGTGAAGTAAAAGGAAAATGAACTGCTCGGATGCACAGAACTGAAGTATTATACTTTTTTTCTTATTTACTGTAAAATGTCTGTAAAATTGCCTAGACTAAATTCTTTCTTCTGATTTTGTAGTTTTCAGTTCAATCACTACTCAATGAATGACTTTGGGGCCTTGTAATTTTTGAACCCAGAAAACAAAAGTACTCTTTCAAAAATCGAGTCTTCGTGGTAGAAATGTTTTGTAAAAATATAAGATTTATATGAATAGAAAAAACTTCAAAGAATCCTATATTCTTCAGTATGCTCTCAGAAGAATTTTTTAATGCATATTTTATATTTTATTTTATAACCGCTGCTAAACAGCCGACCAAATTTTATGGGTTTACGACTACTAATGTTCAACTCCGTAGCCTTGTAATTTTGAACCCAATCCAGAAGACAAGGGAGCTCCTGGATTGAGTATTGGGAGAAATTGCCTTCTTGTAGGACATTTTGATGGAGCTAACCCGCATTTGCGTTACATGGAGAGGAAGATCACAAGAACCTCCCACGGTTAGTCTGACGGCAAGGGAACTCTAACCTATGATCCGTCTACCATTGAGGATATTTCACGTCATCACTGTGGTCGGTGCAAGCCGGGTGCGGAATTCGTATCGACTGGGATTCGAACCCGGTTCACCGCATTGGAACCGGGTTCCAATGCGGTGAATGCTCTATCCCCTGAGTCATCGCGGCTATCTTTAGTGTATAGTAAACTTTCATTAAAATGCATTACTCTATAGTATACTCTTAAAAAAATCCGTTGATATGTAGTGTACTTTCAGAAAAATCCTATGCTCTGTATTCCACTTTCAGATAAATCTCTTACTCTCTAGTACACTCTCAGAAAATCTGTTCATTGTAGAAGTATAATATTTGTATTTTTATTTGCAATTTTGGGAAATGTTTTTGCAACCTCAATAAAGTGCTGAATTATTACTCTATAGTACACTCTCAGAAAAATTAGTTCGACGTAGAAGAATAATATTTGTATTTTAAAAACTACAATATAGTGTGAATTTTCTGAAATCTCAATAAAGTACTAAATTATTATACACACTCAGAAAAATTGGTTCAATGTAGAAGATATTTGCATTTTCACATTTACAATGTAGTGTAAATTTGCAACAACCTGAATAAAGAGCTAAATTGTTACTCTATAGAATTGCTACTCTCACTCTCAGAAAAATTGCTAAAGAATAGTATTGGTATTTTTATTCGCAATATAATGCAAATTTTCTTCAACTTCAATATGGTGTTAAATTGGACAGTATTTTTTTTCCTGCAAAACCATAGTTTTGCATAATCAAATTAAAAAAGTTGCTGTCGAAAATCATCGTGATATTTTTGCGGCAAATTTTGAATATGGTTTTATTCCAACGTGATTCAAAGTTTCTTCCTGCAGTAAGGATCATTTTTCAATTAGAAAGCAAAACTGAATGAATTTTGTTTTGTTTTCAAATGCTCATTAATCTCCAATAAATAGTAAAAATTTTGAACTTCTATTTAAATACCCGATTACAGAGAATATCTATGCTTTAAAGCTAAAGAATGACTTTTTGTTAACAAACATTACAAAGAAAAACATTGTTTGAAATATCTTAATTCTGTTTTGTTAAATATTATTGAATATAAAAATACTTTATAAATATGAAGATTTCCGTAATCGTAACAGAACACAGATATATTTAAATAGTTTTAAATTATTCAAATAAAACCTTTATTATATTTTACGTAGATGAAAAATCTGATGACAAATACTTTATAATAAGCTAAAAATTCAAGAAAAAAGGTTAAAAAATGTAAATCATGCATAACATAAATTTCATTTTTAAGACCGATATAATTTTATATTATTATATTTTGATGAATTAATTTTTCAGTGCATAAATGCAATTTAATGAATATACAATAATTGGTTTTTATTTATTGTATTTAATTGTTATATATTACCATATTACTTTATATTTTGTTTAGATTCATTCAGCTTTTAATCATTACTTTCAAAATATATTTTTCAACCTTACTTGTCGTTATTATAAGAAAAAAATATTCTAGCAACAATAATAAGTATTATTCTTAAATGCTGGTAAAAATAAACCTACTAAAAATATCATCACCATCAAAGAATAATTTAATTATTACTCATTCTTTAAAAATGTCAAAACTACTTAGATAATTAAAATAATTTATGTACATAGAATGAAATACAAAAGTGTTCGAAATTTAACTAATTAAGTTCTCCCTCATGAAAGAGACAGAAAAAGATTTTTTAAGCAATCAAATCAATTAGAGCATAATTTGTTCAAACTTCACCAACGTCACCCCTTAACTACATGCTTGAAGATAGCATTTAACTCAGACGGAAGAAGAGAAGAAAAAAAAAACTAGACAAAAACATAAAAGACCAGGATATACCCTTTGAGCTTCGCTTTTGTGAAGGAGTAAGTCATCAAAGCATAATCAATCACTGTCGCTGATAGACTAGATTAAATACAAGCATCCAAGCTAATGAAGCGAAGGATTATATAAAACTCCCATAGGGACACCAAAGCTATCGATAGCTGAAGCTCCAGAAAAATGAAAGGGTCTTGTGAATTTCTCGGGAAGTTAAAGAGTTCTTAAGTAAATATTCGATACAAAACACGCTTTAATGGTTTTAGGTGGCGTTTTTATAAATAGATAGCAACAAAAAATTCTCCCGCTACCTAATCATGTTTATAATAGTGAATAATGGAATATGCAAGGAGGAAATCAAAATATTTCATGTCGAAGGAATATTCTTGATAAATGGATAAATACGCCGATGCATTTTACTTTAATAAATTTTGTTTTGGGGTCCATCGAATTTATTTTAAATGACAGGTCAGTTCTATGTTTATAAAGTTTGAGTGATAGTTTTTTACAATTTATTTAGGATGTTTGCATTCATCAATATTGAATTTTGGAAGAAATTACTTTTTTCATTAAAAATTGTTTCAGATTGGAGTGAGATTAATAATAACTTAAACCTGTTTAGAGATAAAGCACGCGATTCTCGAACGTAAATGTAAGAAAAAGTGATAAGTGGGTGGTAGTTTAGATCTTGTACGTATCATCAGTGCATATATATATATATATATATAATCAATAATAATATTTATTAAGGATTTTTTTATAAAAAAATTTTACCATTTGGATCCATTTTATTCATAATTCATTTATCTATTTTATTCATCATACTTGAGATTATTTTATGTACAAATTTTTATGTAGGGTCTCAATAAAAATAGTTACATTTTTATAACTTTTAATGCATGATTTGATTCTGATTTTTGTCGATTTTATTTTAATGATTTATTGTTATTTTGAAGTTTAACAGATAAAAAGTTGTAAGGAATATACCACCTTTTCTTTATTATTTCTTAATAAACTTAACATCACATCATAGCAAAAAAAATTTTGTATTTAATAGAAAAAGAAAATACCAATCAAATAATCTGAGTAAATTGATTATTTGTCAAAAACCAAATATTCG